>NC_140969.1:14210000-14380000 GCF_056783735.1 Eptatretus burgeri
GGATGCTGTGGTGGCCAAAGCACTGGAGTTTGCCTCCAAGCTTGAGCACATCATTGAGTTTACTCGGCTACGTTGCCTGGGCTCTTTGTTTTCAATGTTGCACCAAGCCTGCCGAAATGTGGCCCAGTACAATACCAACCATCCCGATTTTCCAATGCAGACGGAGATGTTAGAGCGATATATTCAGGTATTACGCTTGTCAGCACAGCCCAGTGGAGTGTTTTGTATGTGTAATCCAAGTGCAAATGGCACAGAATAAAGAAATAAAATAATATATTGTACAGGGCAAATAATATATTGTGGCAAAAATAGGACACAAAAAAAACTACAGTACATTCATTTTTATTCTGAATTACATAAAACTTCAGGAATGTGTGTTATATTTTGTGTGACACAGGTGTACCAAATATCAGTAGTTTGGCACTCAGTCGATCACATGCTCCAAATGTTCACCTCTGCACTGAATGCAGATTTGAACACAGCGGGCAAAGTTGGTGATTACGTGTTGACTTTCGACAAGTGGGATGGACTGAACTTTCTCTGTGATTGCTCGTTTCAGCTCAAATATGCTTCTAGGGTTATTCTTGTACACATTGTTTTTGAGATATCCCCAAAGATAAAAAATCTGGGGGGTTGAGATGAGGGGAATGTGAAGACCACTCGACAGTGAAGTGTCATCAAATCACTCTTTCACCTATGTGGCTTCTCACCCACTCACTGAACTCATTTGTGGTGTAAGGGGTTGACCCATCCTGCTGAAACCATTCTTATTCTCTTTGAAATCTTCTCCTGTAACCAACAGCAGCCCTTAACTCATTCAGCACTTTAATGTAGCACTCAGAGTTGATGGTCATGGTATTACCATCTTCATCTTTGAACTAGAATGGTCCAATGATGCCATGATTGCTCATTGCACACAAGGCCGTGCACTTGACTGAATGTAAGGGTCTCTGGCGAACCTCATCGGGTGGTACTGTGTCCTACTAGACATCGGGTGCTAACACACATTGGGTGGTACTGTGACATTGTTCCTTGAGTTGATTTTGCCATTTGGCAAAAAGTGAGTCTTGTTGGAGAACCAAATGCCGTTGAGCAAACCAGGCTTCTCAGTTTTATCCACAAACCACCGAGCCATTTCAAGACGCTTGTTTTTGTCTGGGTCAGTGAGTTTGTGTCTGATTTCTATTCTGTATAGATAAAGTTTCATGCCATCATGGAGAATCCTCCTGATATTTGATACTCAGTCCAAGTTCTTGACTGCGGCGGAAGTGACATTTTGTTTTTAACTGTTTCTGACCGACTGTTGGACCCTCCCAATGACCTCAGGAGTTCTTTGTGAAGGGCATCCAGAATGAGTTGGTATGTCTGTTGATTTTGAGTTTAATTTGTGCATAGTTCCTTGCTCTGGAAGTTTCTTCCTTCATTAGAATAGTCCCTCTTTGCATGGGGCATCTCTGCAGTTAAACTTTCTCATGAACTTTCTTTGAGTTTGGACAAAGTTTTGCGTTTCAATGTAGGATTAGACAGAAAGGGCCTTTTCTTCATTTGTCCATGGCATTGTTTCCTACAGGACCTCAGCTATCATTATCTGAAATAAGAAAAAAAAAAAACATGAAAAATAAATTAATGGTGAATAAAACGGAGGGTTTGGTGTTTTTTTGGCGCACCTAATATTTGAGAAGGTACAATTTTAAAGGAAAATTTGGGGGTTGGGGGGAAGTAAATACTTTATCAGTCATTGGGCAATGAGCATTGTTTGGTATTGTAGGTCAGGTCAGGTATGGGAGCATGTGCCAGAACAGCACGTCGCTGCGTCCACTTTCCGCCGGTACTCCAGGGGCCTCCGTCTGGCCATCCCCCAGGCAGATGCCAGGCCCATCCCCATCTCCTTGAGATGATGGTCAACCTGTTGCAACCATGAGGCACGTGGTCGACCCACTGGCCTCCTCCACTCATGAGACTCCCTCGCTGAGAGAATCTGGTGAGCAGGATCAGAGTCAGGAAAACGAGCCACATGTCCATACAGCTGCAACTGACGCTCACGGACTATGCAGGTAACAAATCTCATCCGAGTCTCTCTCAGCAACCGCTCGTTGGACACAAAATCCGACCAGTGATAGCCAAGGATTCTCCGAAGAGACCTGGTACCAAAGGAATTAAGTCTCCGTCTCAGATCCTTGGTCAGAGTCCAAGTCTCGCACCCATAGAGCAAGACTGGAAGCACCAAGGACCTGAAGACTCGGACTTTCGTCCTCCCGCACAGGTAGCGGCAGCACCACACCCCATGATCCAGTGAATCCATGACTCCCCAGGCCCGACCCAGACGTCTATTGACCTCTGACTCGCAGCCAGCAGAGACATGAATATCACTGCCAAGGTAAGTGAATCTCTCCACGACCTCAACATCCTCACCACAAACAGACACAGACAGGACAGCAGCATCCAAGATGTCAACGAAAGCCTGGATCTTAGTTTTGACCCAAGAAACCCGTAATCCCAACGGCTCCGACTCCTCATTCAGCACCTCGAGGGCCCCCAAGAGGATGTCTAAAGTCTCCGCAAAGATGACTGCATCATCTGCAAAGTCAAGGTCCGAGATCTTGACATTCCCAAATGACGCACCGCAACTTGATCTCTCCGACATCCTCCCTAGAATCCAGTCCATACAAGTGCTGAAAAGTGTGGGGGCAAGTACACATCCCTGACGAACTCCAGTAACAACTGGAAATAAGTCAGAGATGGTACCACCACACTTCACAGCACTCTCAGTACCAGAGTAGAGTTCAGACATCAGATCGATCAGTTTTGGTGGCACCCCACGAAGACCAAGAATCCTCCAGAGGACATCCCGATTCACTGAATCGAACGCTTTACAGAGATCAACATAGGCTGCAAGCAGCCCCTGCCGAAACTCTCGTCTGCGTTCGGTGAGGACACGAAGTGCAAGGATACGGTCAATCGTTGACCTCTTTGGTGTAAAGCCTGACTGCTCTGGATGCTGGTGCTCAAGCAGATGGTGGCGAACCCTATCGAGAATTATCCGAGCAAAGACCTTGCCCGGCACTGAGAGCAGCGTCACCCCTCGGTAGTTGTTGCAGTCTTGGCGATCACCCTTCCCTTTCCAGAGAGGGACAACAAGGCCCCTCTTCCAGTCAGTTGGGATGATGCCTGTGTTCCAGGCAGAGCACAAAACTGCATGCAACGAGACGAGTGCAGCATTTCCACCAGCCTTGAGAAGTTCGGCATGGATGCCACAGATCCCTGGAGCTTTGCCCCGTTTCAACTGGTTCACCGCAGCCCGTGTTTCCACAAACGTAGGTGGACCACAGTTGATTCGAGGGTCAGCAACAGGGATTGTAACACCCTTGACGTCCAACTCGACAGTTGGGGGATCAGCCTGGTACAACCGCTCAAAGTAACCGGCCCAGCGGGCCTTCACTTCAGACTCCTCTGTCAAGAGCCTACCACTCTCTGCTCGAACTGTAGTGCTCCGAGGGATGGGCTTGGATGAACGTAATGCGCGAATTCCCCTGTAAGCGGGACGAGAATCACCTGTCCACAGGTGATGCTCTACCCCCTCACAGATTCCTCGCACATAGGCCTCATTGTCCACCCTCAGTGCACGTACAGTTTTACGCCTCAGCTCCCTGAACAGCTCAGCTCTGCCATTCAGCCTGGCCCTGCGACTCTGGTCAATGGTATCCAGTGTCCCTTGAGAGACAAAATTCTTCTTTGCCCTGCAGTGAGCTCCAAGGCATCCAGCGGCAACATCAAGGAGGGTGGTCTTGAAGGCGCTCCACAACTCTTCAGGACCCCCCAAAGTACCCAGACCCCCCAAGTGTCCACTCCGCATGTTCGCAAACTCCTCAGCTACTCTCTCATCCCTGAGCTTGGCAACATCCAGCCTCGGCTGGGATGGTACCATTCTCCAGGATTTAAGGTGCAGCTTTAGAGTTGCTATAACAAGCCTGTGGTCAGTATTGAGGAACTGAGCACTCCGGTAGACCCTGCAGTTCTGGATCATCCTCCAACGACCGTCAATGAGGACATGGTCAATCTCCTTTGCCACACCGCCAGCGTTGGAATACCAAGTCCAGCGATGAGCTTGTGGGCGCTGAAACCATGAACCAGCCACCCTAAGTCCATGACTTCTTGCAAAGTCAAGGAACTTAGTGCCATTCTGGTTCATAGTTCCTGACCCATGGGGACCAACACACACCTCATAACCGTCCCTATCAGTTCCAGTCGATGCATTGGAATCCCCCAAGACTAGAAGTGTATCTCGTCTGGGGCACTGATCAACCACAGACTCGAGTGTGGCGTAGAATGCATCCTTCACAGTGAGATCACTCGCCTCAGTCGGAGCATAAACAGAGACCAGGGAAATGACACCTAAGGAGTGACGAATCCTTAATCTCATAATACGCTCGTTGACCGGTGTTACCTCAATTATCATTGGGGTCAGCTTATTGGACACAGCTACAGCAACTCCTTGGGTATGGTAACCATCAGAGCGACCAGACCAATAGTAGGTGTAACCACCCACCATTATCTCGCCGCAATCCGGTCTCCGAACCTCAGAGAGAGCTGCAATCCTGATGTCCAAACGCTTGAGCTCAGATGATAACAGAGACAGGTGATCATCCTCTCTTAGGGATAGGACATTCCAGGCACCCACCCGAAGGGACCGCCTCAGGTTAACCCAAGGATACCGCCGTCTGGTGGACGACACCTCAGCACCACTCCGACACACTCTCCCGCAATCTGACCCAGGGATGTTACCCCGTGGTTTCCCTCCTATCAAAGATTGGGGGTCCCGAAGGCTTTGCCCCAATCCCGTCATTCGGTGAGCTGCCCTGCGAAGGGAAGCTGCACAGGAGGTACTCCCACGGAGTGGGTTTTCAGATTTTTTTGCGTTTTTGCGTTTTGCGGAATGAAGGGTTTTACGGTGGCCGGAGTGCAAATCCTGCCACCAACCTCCTAATAAGAAGTGACTCAACTGCAGGAGGACGTCCGCAGACACAGTTGGGCACTAGATACGGATGGCCGTTGGCTCACAAGGAGCTCCTCCGCCCTTTGACAGGTTTTGTTTTTAATCCTGCTGGGTGTCCATATCCAAACACCCTCCTCACCAGAAAACCTGGTGGGGGAGACGGTTTAGTCGCCGACAACCCGACCATGGAACAGGTTAGTACAGGTTTACATGGTACCTGTAGCAGGTCACAGATCGAACCTGACCTGACATGAACAAAAAATTGTAGTTCCAAAAAATAAAAAATAAAAAAAAAGGTATTGTAGTTCCAAAAAAAAAACCAAAAAACATTTTGAGAAAGTGTGTTATTGGAGGTTATGTCAAAAAATAAGTAGGAAAAGGGATAACATAGAATTATTTTCCCTCTCAAGGATCAGATGACAAAGGTTGCTGAAACATTCCAGCTACAGATTGGCTTTCATCGGTTGTTGATTCATCTTCTTAATTTCATCAAAAAGGGAATTTTGGGGATACCAACACCATCGATTAGGGTTTATAAATTAAAATACACCAAGGAATCTATCTGTGAAGCTAAAACAAGGATACACAGAGGGGTATAAATTACATTCAAAATTTACTGTCGTCACATTTGCGATGTTGAGATGGCAGTGGGAATGCTGGACATAGTCCCCTAAATAAAGTAACGACATGACACAGATGTTAAGAAACATCTCCCCAGTGTACAGTATGTACATTGTACATGAACGGTTTAATGGACAAGTTATACCAGGAAATGTTAAAACACGATTTTGAATGAATATATAGTACGTGACATTTCTGACTTAAACAAATTTCCTTTCTTGTCATTCAATTGCTCATATCATTTATAATGTGGAAAAACTGGTGCCAAAGATGGCATCAGGCAGTTCCTTCATTGTCATTAAGAAAATAAACTGTGCATTTCAGTCGTAAACCTCCTCAAAGATTGCTCTTGCTGCATTTCATTTTTGTTACACCATGACACTCCCAGCCCATTCATACCTATTTTAATTTTTGATGACATGACACCATCACTTGTAATTATTTTAGAGGCAAATGTCCTAACTTCTGTCAGACAAGATGGTGCAGAAGTTGCATACTTGTCTTTGACCTTCCTAATCTGGGTTTGGTTCTCAACCTGACTATAAACTGTCAGATTGGTCCTTCGCAGGCAGGACATTTCATCACAAAGTGTGCTGTCCCTCGAATGGACATTAAGTTGCTTCGCATCTGTTTCAAAATCTTTCTTGTAGAGTAGGCAAGTTATTGCCACCCTGAACAAATTCCAAAATACTGCACAAATCGCTTTCAGTCAAATGTCGGACTTGGCCAAGCAGTTTGTGAAAGATTTGGGCCAAATTTTTTTTCCAGCAGACCCCACCAGAATGTGAAAATAATTGGGGCCGTGAATCCCTTTAATTTCCTGTTCTTCTCCGTTCTTAGCGCTACTTGGTTTATGCCATGTTGTGGTCATTCTCCGGAGATGGCCGTCTGAAGGTGCGCTCAGAGTTTTGTGATTACATCAGGCGGATCACCACCATCCCGTTACCTACTGTGCCCAACTCTCCCATCATCGACAATGAGGTACATCATGACATCACATACACTTTGCACCTACAATTTTGCAATGGACCATTTCCATTTTCCACAAGTTATTTTTCATTTTGCTTTGTTTTCAAGTAAGCAATAAGATAACAAGACAGGATTTAAACAATGCCGCATTTTATCGGGGTATGTAGATAACAGTAGATCTGAGAATCATTGCAGAATCACCCACTTACACAATGCACCATGACAGCAGCTTTTGATGTTCCTTTTTGAAACATGTGAAATTATTAAGTCACCCAGTAAATTCACATCAATACATATTGTTGAAGCCACGGATTGTCTCAGTTGCCTGGCACCAATCCCAGCAGGCCGTGTCAACAGCAATCGTAACGGCCAACTTGTTCAACCTTCCTGGACTGGATTTTTTTTGTATACCTTGTCGAGGCTCGTATGAGAGCTAACACACAACGCACAACAAGGGGGGCATGAGACAAGAGGGGTGGGAGTGGGAAGGACAAAACAGTGGGGAACAGACACATTAGGAGATCTGTGGAAGGGAAAGGGATGGGGTGGGGAATGTGGGGAAAGCAAGATGGACATTACAGGGACTTTCAGGAAGGAAAGCAGGGAATTTGAAGGGGGTGGGCTTGGATGGATTATCGGAGGTAGAAAAGATCGAGGATTTGGATGGGGAACGATAAGAGGTGGTGGTGAACAGCTATTTTGAAGGCCTGGAGGGAAGAATGCGATTGAACAGAGTGAAGGAGTTTATTCCAAAGGTGGGGAAGAAGAGGAATGAAAGAGTGAAGGTGAGCAGTGATTCGTGATTTTGGTAGTTTTGCCAGAAGGGGGTTGTTTGCGGACCTTAAGCACCCTATGGAAATATGGTGGGGACAAATTGCAGACACAGCAGGGGGGTGGGGGGCGAGACCGGAGAGGAGACTGTAGAAAACGGAAAGACCACCGACCTGCCTGCGGAGAGAGAGAGAGAGAGAGAGAGAGGGAGAGAGAGGGGCAGAGAGAGAGAGAGAGAGAGAGAGAGAGAGAGAGAGAGAGAGAGAGAGAGAGAGAGAGACCGAGACCGAGACCGAGACCGAGACCGAGACCGAGACCGAGACCGAGACCGAGACCGAGACCGAGACCGAGACCGAGACCCAAAGACTCAGCCTCATCGCTGGAGATGCCAATAATCCGAAATGCCTTGGTTTCCACAGCGTGAAGCCGAGAAAGGTGGGAGGCAGGAGCACCAGCACAGAGGGGAGAGCAGTACTCCATCAGGTTGCAGACGGAAGCTTTGTATGTGGTCAGGAGCTCAGGTGGGCATAGGAAGGACTTTGCACGATGGAGGATTCCCAGTCGGCGACTGGCTTTGGAGGCCAGGCTGGAAATGTGGCTTTCCCAGGAAAGATCATGACATGGTGAGACCCAGAAGCTTGAAAGAAAGGACTTCTTCCAGAGGATTGTTGAGAAAGTGGATGGCGGGGTTTCCAAATGGTCCTTTCGGAGAGACATAGTGAGAGTGTGATATTTGTCTGGATTGAAAGATATGTTCCATGTGTTGGACCAGTTTGTGATTTTACCAAGATCTGCAGTGAGCGAAGAATCTGCTGCTTGGCAGTCTGAGGGATGACAGATTGTACGGCAGAGGGTGGAGTCATCAGCAAAAAATAGAGGATTTTCCAGAGAGTTGGAGAGATCGTTGATGAAAAGTAGAAAAACAACAGGCCCAGAACGCTGCCTTGAGGAACTCCAGCGTGGACTGGAAGAGGAGATGAAAGAACTCTATTTAGGGCCACACATTGACTGCGACAGGAGAGGAAGTCTGCGAGTCATGAGTGGAGATGGCCTTGAATGCCATAGGAAGGGAGTTTGGTGAGCAGGGCAGGGTGCCAGACCATGTCAAAAGCATGCGATATGTCTAGGGTTATGGCTCTGATTTCATGTCTGGCATTGACGACCTCCATCCATTGTTGGGAGAGCAGAATCAGCATAACCAGGGTAGATTGACCTGGTTTGAAGCCAAATTGAAGATCGGAAATCAAGCCATTGGAGAAGAGGAAGGATTTCATGTCTGAAGCGATGATGGATTCCATAACCTTGCTGATGATTTGGAGAAGGCCGATTGATCTGTAATTGCAGGGATCTGTTTTTGTACCTTTTTATGCAGTGCAGTAATGTTTGCTGATTTCCAAGCAGATGGCAGATGACCTTGAGCAAATGAGAGGGTGAATCGTACAGAAAGAGGGTGAGCAAGAGCAGAGGAGCAGGTTTTTTTGGACATGTGGGCTGATGCCATCTGGACCGGTTGCAGAATCTGAGTTGAGGTTTGACAGCAAGCTCTCCACCTTGTCAGGAGTAAAGTACACAGAGTCCAGGGACAGCTGGGTGTGACTGGGTAAGGTGGATAGAGAAAGTGATGGGTTTTGGACGCAATATTTTGATGCAAACACCAAGTTTAGGCATTCAGCCTTTTCACATGCGGTATCAACAGTGCGGCAATTTGAGGTAAGGGAGGGGATGGAGGGGGAACATTCACCAGAGACAGATTTGATTAGATGCCACCAGGATTTGGAGGAGGGAGAGAGGTTTGAGTGTTCAGACTTGAGCTAAGAAAGATGATGTTTTCTGGCTCTCCTGAGGGTAGATACACACTTGTTCCGAGTTTATGGAAGGAACTGAGATTACCCTCAGTTGGGTTTGCTTTCCATGAGGCAAAGGCAAGTTGTTTCAGGACAACTGCCTCACTACAAACTTCATTGAACCATGGGTGGGAGGAAGGATAGGACAACTGAAGACAAGAGGGGAAAATCTGTGCATGAGGGAGAGCAAGTTTCTTTGAAAGAATTCCCAGGATGAGTTGATGTTGGAGAAAGTAGCAATCGGAGACCAGTCTAGAAGTTTGATGGATGCTTGGAGACCCTGCCATTCGGCTTGAGTGAAGTGCCAGATTTGACGCTGCTGAGGTGGTTCTCTGATAACAGCCAGTGAGATGTCCACTTTGCCAAGCATGTGGTCAGAAGAACTGATTGGAGCAGAGAAAGAGCAGCATATATTTTCAGGGAAATTTGTCAAAATCTGATCCAGAAGAGATACAGAGTACCATTGTTTGAGATCCAGGTCGGGAAGTTGACCGATTGAGTCAGTCCCAATAAGTCGCAGAAAGCTTTTGCTGAAGTGCCATGATAGGTGGGAGAGGTACCCACACCTAGCCAACTGGCATGATGACAATTGAAATCACCACATATGAGGAACAGAGAGTTTGGATGATGAGATAGAAGTTGGTCCATGTTTTCGGATAGTGAGGTGTAAATGGAGCATCACTGTTTGGTGGACGGTACAGTACACATAAACATGAGGTGGGGGTGGAGGCGACTCTGTAGCCAGAGGTATTCCTGGGGGTGTGGGGGACACACATTCAGATTATAGGTCTTTCCACTCTGTTACCGTGCCAATGGGACCATTAAATCAGCCGATGCATTGCATCAATTGGTGCCACATGCCTCTTCCCTAATTAACAGCTGAGCGAGCCAATGAGGCGCGTGGCATGGTCTGGGTACATGGCACTAACTGCCGTTGCTAATTAATCCTTAACAGACTTTCTCCAATTGCAAGAATGATCACAACGATTTGACTTCACCCAGAGACCAGTTATGTTTACTTGGAAATCAATGGTGCACTTGGGATGGAAAATACAAGAAGCAATACAATGGATCAATAAAGAAACCCCTTAGCCATTACTGAAAATGTACCCACGAACCAACATCAAACAGAGATCCTTAAATAACCTAGCCTAATCAGGCCCAATCATGCACACTACGATAGGCGCGCAGAGGGAATCGCAAGATAAATACTGTGCGATGTCCGGCAAGACACCGCAGAATGATGGAAGTCAAGTCCCGGTTGCTCTAGCAGGGAATGGGTCACTGCATCCTGTGTGCTCCGGGTCCGAGAAGAGAGGGTGTGGCTTCAGCTGGGTGGGGCATGGCTCTGGCAATGCAGCACGAGTGAATTCAACAACTTTCTCAAGTGGAATCTGGGCTTCTCCTTTGCTTATGCATGGTGCACCCACCTTTCTAGCCACTGTCCCGTACGTCCCTCATGACGTGCCTCTCACTCTCCATTGGCCGAGGGTTCCATTTGATGGGTGGAAGACTGTCCCTCTTACTTGTCACCTCGGGACAGCTCTCACCGAATCTTGTTGCACAGGTGCGGAGACATTTCCCACCTATAATGATGCTTCAAGGCCAACTGAGAGTTTTAAAAAAACATAAAAGACAGATTACAAAGGTTAGAGCATAAAACAAAGGCTCACAGGGATGGTGCTTATTAGACACACACATTAGGAAGTATGGATGTAGTCTATCTTGCATATAACAACGCCTATCTAATATCACAATTAATTACTTTACGCTTACTCCAAGTCTAAGGCATTCACTGAGTCGCTAACTAAACTATATTAAGCAATATTAACCCCGAGAAGTCATTTCCACAACACCATCTTGAAAAATAAGTCTATAATGGTTTGTATATAGTAAAGGTTAATCTATCTACCTATTACTATTTAATAATTTATCGACGAAATAGCAGGATACCCATCACTTACAGACAAATTATCAGTCGAGATAAGAAATGTATGGCCTTTGACTGAATTATAAATTAGAATAAACAAATTATAAAACACAGGTTTCGTCATCTCTAACTTTATGATAATGCACATTCAAGTTATAGAATCAACTTGTGGTTAAATTAGAAATAAAAAGTTATGATGAAATTTGACAACTTTGTCGAACTGTGTGTAAGGCTGGTTTCGCACACTGCTGGAGTCCGTCCATAAGCCTTGCAGCATACCTCGAAACATGGGGAGTGAGGGCAAACACACACTCAGGAACAGTTGTGGATATCTTTGGTATCATCAATATATTCAAGGTGCAAAATTAACATTTGGTTAAATTAGATGTTGAAATGTTATGGTTACATTAGACAACATTATCAAATTTAGCTTAAGGCCAATTGCAGCAGAATATTAAAGTTGGCTGCCCAAGGGTGCTATATTTACAGCAGGTTGTTCTTCTCAGGCACACACTCGGACACGCACTCAGACACACATTCCCACATACACACAAACACTTAAGTTACAATACCCTCTCACGTCACTTCGGAAACAGGAGATGTGAATGAAAAACGGAACCATTCGTCGTCTTCTGGTGTATTGATTACAATCTAAGCACAAAGTCAAATTCTTCTGAAGTTACAAGGGTACATTATGTGACCTGTCATGCTTGGTCTTTGAAAGTTCCTTCTTTTTCCATCATGTTCAGGACCTTTCTTCATTAACCTTTTCTTTTCCAGGTCTCCTTTTTCTGCTTTCATGTTCTCTTTTTTCCAACTTTTTTTCTTATTTTAAAAAAATCTTTTTTTATTACTCATATTTGCTCCCTTTTAACATCATATATTTTTTATTGATTTAGGACAGAAGAGTTAGAAATCATAATCTACTTGTCTCTTGTGTTGTTTCATCTGGCACTTCATCATTTTATTCCAATCATTGCTCATCAATGAGTCATTGTTTCACTGAATGAAATGAGTGTTCTTGCACACATGTCATGTGCTCTTACAAAGTAGTTTAGCATGATTTCGTGTTACGTTCATCAGGGGTGTTAGAATGCTACTAGTTGGAGTTTTGAACGATTTTAACCCTTTGTCATAAAACTGCAGGATGTTAAAGCAAAATATGAGCTTTTTATAAAATCTTTTTTTTTTGATTTAGGATCGTAAGTGGGTATTATCTAAGGTGAATTTGTAGTTTTTCTTCTGAAGTTTGTCCAAAAATGTATTCCTGTGTATTATACACAGATGCTTCCTCAATGTTGATTCAGACAAGGTCGTAGTCTTGCCCGCTTAATATTCCCGTTGAAAGCCATTAAGCCGGCTGTCTTGCTGGATGCACTTCCTCTTACTCAAACACAGAGACAGATCATCATCAATGTAATTAACAATATAACAGTGAAAGTACTGTTTTCACTCACTCCCTGTTTGCTCCATGGCTCTTCCCTGAACAGGTTTCCATCACAGGGGAGTGGGCACCCTGGCAGAATAAGGTCCCTCAGATTGAAGTGGAGACTCACAAGGTGGCTGCACCCGATGTGGTGGTGCCTACACTAGACACTGTGCGGCACGAAGCTCTTTTGTACACATGGCTTGCTGAGCACAAGCCTTTAGTCCTCTGTGGTCCACCTGGCTCTGGCAAGACTATGACCTTGTTCAGTGCACTACGGGCCTTGCCCGATATGGAGGTAGAGTTGGTATTCTAACACGTATTCTTTATCAGCATTATGCTTTCATTCCAAATTTGCATGTCTTAAAAGTTTTTAATGGTCATTTTATTACCAGGTTGCATTATCTTAATTCCTTCATCATCATTTATATATCCTTGTCATCGTTTTTCTTTGGCTCTTTTTAATTTGCCTTTTCTTGAAAAAACATAATAAATACAACATTGCTTCTCTTGTTTGCGAAGACTTAACTTTAATGATGTGTCATACAATTTGTGTCGACTTTTCCATTCTCACTGACATCTCCAGATAAAATCCTTTTGGAACTCGAATGGCACTTGGGAGAGCGCATACCTCCGCCACACAATGCCTGATCCAGTGAAACATATTGGGCCATATATTTGAAATATCGTGCTATATATAGTTTTTGGCCCTATCTCTCAATGGTGAAGAATCACTTTGAAAATTAAAAAATTATCTTATCTGGATCCGGATCTTCACCAAAATAGAATCAATTCTTCCTCGGCACACACCCAATGTGTCCACCAAACTTCGTCCGAATCCGTCCACCTCTTTTTGAGATATCGTGCACACAAATAGACAGAGAGGGGTGAACACATAACCTCCTTCCACCTTCAGTGGCGGAGGTAATAAAAGGGACATTTTAATGTGACACTTCGAGGCTCATGGAGACACTTAAAAGCTTTTTGAATTATGGGCACTGCCAAACGACCATTAAAGAAGCAAAACACGATGGGCCTGAATTCTCACTTATTTACTGAACAGAAAGAATGAAAAGGATTGTATTGTGAGTGTGTGGTGAATTAGAGATGAAAGGATGTGAAATGAACAATTTGAAAGTCTTTGGGGCCATATGTATATGACGTACAAAGAGGAGAAAGGAGGGAATCGGGAACAGAAAGTGAGGAGGAAGGATACACAGTGAAAAGATAGGAGGATGAGTAAAGGGAAAGAAGGCTGGGCGAAAAAAGGAAGAATGGCAATGGAGGATACGATGGGAAGGAGGGGTGTCACGTTTACTGCCATTTTGTCCATAAATGTTTTCCTCTCGAAGAGAAAGACTTGCTAGGTTTAGCAGAGCAATAAAGAGGTAGAGAAAACGACAAAATAATGAAGATGCATTTCACTTTGGACCAAAATATTAGCTGTTGCACGCGTTTCGTTTGGTTGGGATAGATAAGGACAGACCATTGAAAGGTCATTATGTGGGCAATGCCTTCGAGGAGATGGGTAAAGACCAATAGGTTACTTGCTTTTAGTTGGTACAACAAGGCCTGTTTCTAGCTCATAGTGAAAGATGCCAATTATAATCAAGGGTTTCTTCCTTGTAGTGTGAGAGAGAACCGGGTGGGATACAGGAGAACCAGCCTTTGGTGTTGTTATGTAATCATTTTATACTGTTGTAGACAAAGGCCTTTTATTGCAAAGGAAAGACTTGGGATTTAATAATTTGACTACTGTATTTAGCTTCTGGCTTTGAATTCCTTCCTAGCTGGAATTGGACCGTATAGAACAAAACACTATCTATTCTATAAAACGAGCCGTACGTGCATGCGAGTTCCACCCATTGGTTGGACAGTTTGCCTGACTCTACCCACAATTTCTACACTATGGCCGCCATGTTGGTGCTTACTTATCTTCGGAGCTGTCATATTCACAATTGCCATTCCCTCGCTATAAGTTTTTCCTTCAGTGTAAAACGACCAAAGGCACATGTTAAAGGATTTTGAGCCGATAGGCGTCATGGGCCTTGTGAAGATAGGCCTCAGCGATTGCGGCCGCAGTCTGTTGCCTTATACACCTCCCAAATAACTATGTGGCATTCTCTCAAGTACGGCTTTTAGTACAGAGGTTACATAGGTCGTTGCTATTATTACCTACTATTCTGTCCATTTCTATCTGTAAAAATGGTACCGTCGGAAAACTAAACATCAACTTACTTTGAATAAAAATTTACAAAAACGATATGCTGTGCCAACATGAGTCTTGAACGATGTCAAACTGATCTTTACAAGGATGCAACTTGACATGCCAAAGAACATCAATACATGTTCCTCATTCCATGATGAATATCAAGGGAGAAGGAATACGTGGTGGTGCTCTTCTTTTTTTTTTTACATGTCAATTTCATGTGGAGGTTCACTCAGCCAAAACGTAACGTGTGTGTGTGTGTGTGTGTGTGTGTGTGTGTGTGTGTGTGTGTGTGTGTGTGTGTCACTGTAGGGGGGGGAGGGGGGTAACACAATCACTCTACAGGTAATGTGCTCGTACATTTTAAAGGACGTCTATCAACACATCATTGTGGGCACCTTGTGATGAGCTTTCTATAAAGCAGCACCACACATAGGCCAATAATTAAATAAATATAACCATAATCTTTTTTTTTAAAGCAACATTTTCTCTCCACGTTCCTCTGTTACAGGTGGTGGGCCTCAATTTTTCGAGTGCAACCACACCAGAGTTGTTACTGAAAACATTTGACCATTACTGTGAGTTTCGGCGCACACCAGCTGGTGTGGTTCTGGCACCTGTGCAGCTTGGCAAATGGCTTGTGCTCTTCTGTGATGAAATAAACCTTCCAGATATGGACAAGTACGGCACACAGCGCGTCATCTCCTTTATTCGGCAGGTGAGAATCTTGGTGTGTGGTGGATTTGAGGTTGTTCAACATTCCATTATTCTTAATATTAGGTTGTTGCAATAACTGAATGAGGTATACCATAATTATTGAAATATGTATGATAGCCACAAATACAAGATGGCCTTGATTTTTAAAAGCAAATTCAAAAAAAAGAGTAATATAAAATATGTAAATATGTTTTCGCATCGATGTACCGATATAAATGCAATTTGTGTGTTTGTGTCTGAATGGGGTAAACGTCATTACCACAGCACGTATAATACTGAATGATATAAGATATTTAAGAGCTCGTGGGTCTGGGCAGTGCAAGCGAAGGTATAAAAGAGCTCATGGGTCCAGGCAGTACATGCGGAGGTCTAAAAATATCGATATTCACACAATTTCGAGTTATGTGCATGCATGTGGCTGGGTTGCGCACACAAGCGGTGTATCGGCTCAGAGTCGCTGGTTCACATAATTACCGGAAGTAAAAAATAATACAACCACGAACTATACCGTCAATTATGTCCAACATATAATTACCTTTTCCTCAATTTACTTCACCGAGACATCTTGGAAATATTTGCGTTAGTGACTATTATGCTGTCAAAGGACATGCTGAGCAAACTCCCTAAATATTCCACACTAATGAGAACAAATTCCCAAACAACAGCCCGGGGGAACGGGTTTATCTGTTAGTATTTAATAGATCAACATATAAACCCTTCACTCATCAGAAAATGTTACCAAACCCAACCACAATGCACCACCACCATTCCAATGAAGAGATGGTATTTGGAGATGGTATATTTTTGCATGAATTACAAGGACCATTATTAGACAAATGACACATCAACAGAGTATGTTTAATTTTAACCAGAGATCACAAGCCATTTGCTTAAACATGCTGCATCTATTCTATAATGGGGCTAAGTGTTTGTTATCTCCTCCTAGACAAAGCGTCAATGGTTCACGAAACTCAGCTACATTGTACTTGGTACACATAACTCTGGATTGCTATACTTTTTAACTCGCTATCATGAGTGAATGAGTAAAAATTAGGGGAGTTAAAAAGTGAAGCCGAGGCTGCCGAGTATTAGCTATGCAGCCCGAGGTACATCACCAAACATGATTGGTCCAGTGCTATCACGTGTCTACCACAGAACAGACCAGTGATGGCAGGTTTACTATATCTATCTATCTATCTATCTATCTATATACATATAATGGAGCAAATGTATGTATGTGTGTATGTATGTCCACTCTTCACCCATTGGGTGGACAGCTGACCTGACATCACCCACAATTGTAACCTGAAATACATACCTAACATACCCAAAGGTCCCAAAAGACCCAAAACAACCCTGAGAACCCAAAGGACCCTGAGGACCCAAAATACCAAAAAGACCCAGAAGACTCAAAGCACCTCACAAACCCAAAATACCAAAAAGACCCAAAAGACCACGAAGACCCAAAATACCTAAAAGGCCCCGAAGACCCTTAAAGACCCATAATACCCTGAAGACCCAAAATACCCGAAAGACCCCAAAGACCCAAAATGCCCTGAATACCCTCCTTAAAGACCCAAAATACCTCAAAGACCTAAAAGACCCAAACACCCCAAAAACCATCCTTAAAGACCCCAAAGACTCAAAAGACCCCAGAGACCCAAAATACCTCAAAGACCCATAAAGACTCCAAAGACCATCCTTAAAGACCCACCAAAATATCCCAAAGACCGAAGAGACCAAATGACCCCAAAAACCCGAAGATCCAAAAAAGACTAAAAATACCCCAAAGACCCAAAAGGTCCTAAAGACCCCGAGAAACCAAAGCACCCTAAAGACCCCGAGTACTGAAAAGACCCTGAGGATCCCAAAGACCTAACATACCCAACTGACCGAGGACACAAAAGACCACGAGAACCCAAAAGATCCAGGGGATCCAAATGACCACGAGGACACAAAATACCAAGAGAACCCAAAAATACCTAGAGAACTCAAAATACCGAGAAGACCCAAAAGACCCAACGGAACTATCTGGGACCCATGAAAATTCTGCATAATATAAAATGTGACTTCAGGTTGCCCCCCCCCCACACACACACACACACACACACACACACACACACACACACACACACACACACACACACACACACACACACACACACACACACACACACACACACATACACACACAATCCCAAGTCCTCAACCTCCCCTCCAGACTCTGTCCTCTCTCTGCCCCACATACCACCACAGCCAAACTCTGTGCTCCCCTCCCCCTTTCTTCAAATCCTCAAACCCACTCCCAACTCAAAATCCTCAACTCCCCCCTACCCTCCACCCCTCAAAAGCTTTAAACCCCTCGATCCCAACTCTGACCCTTCTCTGCCTCTGCTCCCCCAACCCAACTCTGTGCACCCTCACCCCCAACTCTCTTTCCTCCCCTCCCCATTTCGTCCTGTTCTTAACAATGTCACACAGGGAACTTTGGTGCATGAGAAGTCCATTCGGCTTATCATGCCTGCGTTGTTCTTGTCCCCGTTTGTTAAGAACAATGTTAAAATGAAACAAAGATGGAATGTTAAATTCACAATCACTTCCCCCTTTCTTCACTTATCCTCACTATAATTCACGGGTCAGTGTTTGTGTGTTTGTTTATTTGTTTGGCACGCGACTCCTTCTTCAGTTGTGGGCTGATTATATCCAGACTTGCTACGTAGGATCAGCATGACTACAATTCGTGTATATAGGGGTGTTTTATCTTTGCTGGTCATCTTGGGCAGGAGGGGGAGGGGACGGATGCAAATTCTCTATGTAAATGTGTATCATGTAGCACCGCCTCTGGATGGGGCAGTCTTCACCATTTGCAGTACAGTATTCCTGTCCTCATGTTTTCCAGTGCATTGAGGTGTTTTGAATTATAAGCAGTAGATATGTTTTTACTTCATGCACATAACTTCATGGGGTGTTTTTTGCACATACAGAGCTGTCAGTTGCTTATACACCGCCCAAATAAAAGTATGCATCAGAAGAACGTGTTGCATGCTTGGAACAAGATCGCCCATCAGGCAGTTGCTCTGTTAGTTTGTATAATTTGAACCCTATTTTGGCAAGGACACTATTGTAAGATGTTTTGCCATTTTTTGAGACAAAAACCTCACCATGATTTGTGTTAGAATAAATATGTTACCATATCTTCCAGTGTATAAATTGCACTTTTTTATTGGAAAAAAGGTAAAAGTTGAAGGTGCAGTTAATACATGGGGTAGAGAAAAAAAATCAGTCTTAAAAACGATCAATGCTGAATTTCAACCATACTCCAAACGACCACTTTTTTATCAGTCGGAACTGCTGTTGAGCTAATTTCCACCATTTCAGTTTCGATAATTGGTTCAGGTTAAGAGTTTGTACAGCGTTTTATTAACCGTGTGCGGAAATTAAATAAAGCCACGCTCTGAAATGTCCGGAGATACCCAGAGACACCCGGAGTTTAGGTGCGTGGCATATATAGACCCTCACAGCTCTGAAAACGCCATTAAACACAAAAGAAGAAGAACACCTGGTCTCACAACAAAAGAAGAATTATTCACAATAGCTGGAGTCTAATAACGGAGCACACACCTCAAATATACTTGTGCGCAATGTGACGATCAACACGACTGGTCACAAGGAGGACTGATTCACCGTCATGCTCGCCTGCACCGCAGATGGTGGCAAGCTTCCCACCACATATGTCATGTTGAAGAGGAAGACAATGCAAAGACAAGTTTCCAGCCAGCATCATTGTTCGTGCACAGCAGAAGGGGTGGATAGATGGACTAGTTCAGGAATGTGTGTGCACGTTTTGAAGTAGTAGGCCGGATGGCAGTCTCTCCCAGTGACGGAGCATGCTAGCCCAAGATGCGTTCAGTTGGCACAAGACTGACGACACGAAAGCGCCGCTCCGTCGGACCAACACTGATCTCGTCATCATCCCAGGCGGGATGACATCACTCCTGCAGCCCCTCGATGTGTCCATCAACAAGCTGATCAACGACAGGCTACGTCGCTGCTGGTCTGACTGGATGATGAGAGGGAAGAAGACCTACACCAAGAGCGGGAGGATGAGAAAGGTCGGCCTTCCGATGATCTGCGGCTGGATCATCAAGGTTTTTGAGGAGATACCGTCAGGCATCATCAAGTGAGCATTTCTGAAATGCTGCATCTCCAACAACATGGACAGCAGAGAGGACTATATCATTTGAGAGGAGGAGGCTGCAAGTAATGGTGACAGTGACATGGACAGCGACAGGGACTTGCTCTACCCTGATTCGGAGGAGTTACGTGCCGTCTTCGACGAGAAAAGCATTGATGAGGATTTCCTCGGGTTTTGCTGAAATGCTTCATCAAACCCAAACGGCTCTTTTCAGGGCCACAAATCCACAATAAATATATATGATACCGGTATGAATCCCTTTTTTTTCCTTTTTGTGGAAACCAAAAAAAAAAAAACCTCTTTATAATGATAAAAAATAAGAAAGAAAAATAAAAACTTCTTGGTATCCTCTCCTCTGTCTTCACCTTTTTGACAATGATAGAAAAAGTCAGACAAAATTAAGCGGACATGGGAGTAAGCATGTTGATACCTCCATCACTTTGTTCCATACAAAGTTAATGTACAAACGTGTTTACATCTAGATCAGAAAATAAAATGATCAATATATTTCTTTTGAGGGTGAAAAACAGGGGTGGAGTTAATACACGGCCACGGTTTATACACCAGAAAATCATTGTGACATGTGAGTAGCAGTATGTGTTTAACTTTCATCTCTGTTTGCCCTTCTTGCACCTCAAAATCTCCTTTTGACCTCATTCCATGATTGAAACTAGATGGTTGAGCATGGTGGCTTCTACCGCACAGCAGACCAGGCGTGGGTAAAACTGGAAAGGATTCAGTTTGTGGGTGCCTGCAATCCTCCAACAGATCCTGGACGAAAACCCCTGTCAAACAGGTGACGCTCGACTCACTTGCAACTACCCAACACCTATCAGATGAAAATGGTTGCAATCCTTGAGTCAACACTTCTTCTTCTGGGCCTATTTATTCGATCTTCTTTTTCATCCAGGTTCATGCGACATGTCCCAGTTGTCTATGTGGACTATCCAGGCCCAGCCTCCCTCACTCAGATCTATGGCACCTTCAACCGTGCCCTACTGCGGCTTGTTCCCACTTTGCGTACTTATGCAGAACCACTCACAGCTGCGATGGTGGAATTTTACTCAATGTCACAGGTTGGGAGCAACAAAATGCTTTCAGGAACTTGTCAAAAATATTCTTTAAAAAACACACCATTTCTTCGTTCGATTCCTTCTTCCGCTTCTTGTCTTTTTCATGTCCATTCATTTGTTTCCTGTTTCATTTGGGTTGAATTCTCACATCTTCTTTTTCTTTTCTCCCATCACAAACAGGAGCATTTCACACAGGACATGCAACCCCACTACATCTACTCTCCCCGTGAGATGACACGCTGGGTACGAGGAATCCTTGAGGCTTTGAAACCTTTGGAAAGTTTACCTGTGGAGGGCCTCGTCCGGATGTGGGCTCATGAGGCATTGAGATTGTTTCAGGACAGGTACTTAGACAACATGTGTTTATCACACGATTTCAATGTTGTACACCGCTCCTTTCCAATTCCATATCCAGATGATGCGTGACACCATTGCCAGGCGCCGAAGGAAGGGAGTACTGAGTTTTCACTCTGTTTGTTTATTTTCTTGTTTGGTTGTTTGTCTGTGTGATATCTCAGCCATCCTTTGAGCTAGGATGCTGAAATTTGGGAACAAAAGTGAAGATGTGCTTTGGCGAAAAAAAAAAAATTTTTTTGATTCATCAATTAATTCATGAATTACTTATTATCTTGCCAAAACGAAGTTTTTGCAAGATATGTTAGTCAGCTTGTATGTTTTTTTTTGTTTTTTTTTGTCTGTAATCACGTATAAAAAATTCTGCAGAGCACAGTTATCATTGGAAATTTTTGTAACTTCGCATATCAGAGTCCTATAGAGGTCCCTTTCAGTGCACAAAATTTTGAAGGTCAAGGTCAAAGGTCAAGGTCACTTTGTCGCAAATCAGGGGAGTCGACGAAACCCTTATTTTTTGAGTAATTTTAATCGAATCATCTCCAAACTTTATGGGAATGTAGTATATGGTCTGACGCTCAGCTGATTAGTTTTGGGTGGCGATTGGCCTTGACCTTCATGGTTACCGCCTGAGGTCAAACATATTTGACCCCAAGGTCAAATTTTCAAGTTTTAGGAACCATATCGTGTAGTACCTCAAATTGAACACCTCTGAGTGCTTTCTAGATATGTCAAGCTTGAGACATTATGACGTCATTTGGTGACGTTATGAGGCAAACGCATATTTTTCATGGTTACTCTGTTGAACGATTCTCATCGGAATCTCTCGTAGGCTGATATTCCTCAAGGAGTCGCTCCTGGTGGATAGCAGCTCTGTTCACCTCAGTGTGACCTTAAAGAAGTCACACGTGGTCACCATTTGGCAAGATACGAGTCACCCTGCGGGTGACATTGGTTTATTTTTTATTTATTTTATTTCTCATCCTGGCACTATCTCAGGCACCTTTTGAGCTAGGAAGCTGATATTTGGACATGACGGTGAACAAGTGATTTGGCTGTAAAGGGTATTTTTTGATTTATTGATTAATCAATTAATTATTTTTTTCCATTAATTACTTTATTTTCAAAAAGTTACAGATTCTGATGAAACGGTGGTGGTTTTGGTATGCTATTGGCCAATTAATGAAGAAATTAATTATTTTAAGATTATTATTTAATTATTTTAATTTTGAAATTAATTATGCCTCGTTTTGGCTTAATGGCTAATAGAGTGGTAGGCTTGGGATCCTACGGTCCTAAGTTCAAATCCTGCTTGGCTGTTGAAGTAATACCAGGTGGGGTTGACTCAGCCTGTGATCCTTCCGAGGTCAGCAAAAATGAGTACCAGCTTACTGGTGTCCCATGTCGGAGTGGTGACCCATCCAGGATTGTGCCCAATAGCCCAAGAGACTGCTTTGGCAGCACCAATGCTCTGCACAGAGTATGGTCCCAATGGATGGTTGGAATTAATTAATCAATCAATTATTGTACATTGCTCCCTCCCAATTCCGACTCCATGAACTGCAAGGTGGCATTGCAGGATGCCAAAGGAGCCCTGGTGATGTTGCGTGCTGAAGGATTGTCATTTATTTATTTGGCATGGTGGTGGTGTACTTTGAATGTACCGCTACTTGTTTTGTTTTCATTTTTTCTGATCCAATTCATTGAGATATTTATCTCTTTGAAGTCGGCTTTTCTGCTCCTTAAAACCACGAACCAGTCAATACGCGACTTTCGAAATGATCTCTGAATGCTACATGAGGTCTTTTGCGCATGCGCTGTGTGTGTGTTTACACGGACTCGGCTCTGCTCTTTGGGTACATTTAACCTGCTATTCCAAGTGCCAAATCTATCATTAAAATAGTCTTTTAACCCTTTAAACCCGAGCGGCCATTTTACCAGCTGCAATTCAAACCTCCATATACCCAAGCGCCTGTTTAACCGGCCGCTATTCAAACCTCCATATATCCAAGTAACTGGTTTACCAGCCTTTATTCAAACCTCCATATACGCGAGTGGCCGCATTTTTCTCCCGGGAGCCCAGGAGCCAAAAGTCCAAGGAACTCAGGGTTCATCGGGTTGATATAATTTTCAGCATTTAGATGAAAGAGTGGCAATTTCAAAATAATTAACCATAATTGTTCTGTTCTTGAATGAAAATTGGACTCATGGAAATATAGGAAATACGAGAAATATCTGCGGATGAGAGGTGTCGGGTTCGTACCATTTTCTGTTAACACAAACAAGCAGCGGCAGTGGATATAATACATATACACGCACACGTGGACGGACGCTTCTCCTTTTACCAATCGATGCAAAAAATCGAGTATAACTTCTCTTATGGCCCTGGAACCAAACAAAAAACACCCCGTCCACAGGCCTTGCACAGGCCCATATACTCAGAAGTTTTTGCAATATGGGCTGCAAGATATCAACTTTTAGGATGAGTTGATCAGAAAGTTCTCCAAATCTTTTCTTGTGCAAAGGCACACCCCTTTCTCACATGTATGTCTCCAAGTATTTTTGTCTTCTTTAAGAATCTCTATGAGCCATTCAGTGTTACAATCCTTATCTGGCATGCATGACATACTTTTGGCTTCCCCGATGGACTTTGTTAAAAGCAGTTTCTGCGCATTTAGACTGACCAATCTGGGGCGGATTACCTCATTTAGAAAGTCGCGTATTAGCTCATTGGTTTTATTTGGGATGTATTTTTCCCGCATTTTTATTCTCTCACTAGCCTCCCAGCAAACATTAATCAAATCTTCTGGATCAGCTTTTTTGCTCATTTTTGTTATTTTCTTTCTTGCACATAATTAAAGAGGTCCTTGTTTTTGGATGCTGCTGTTTTACAACCCACAGTATAATCAGCTCTGCTCTCAATGTGTGCCTAATTGTGTTCATTGTTAGTTGTCCGAAAGGCAGAAACAATAAACTACTCTATAAAAAAGGAGAGGCCGCAGCTGCTGTTGGTTTGCTCTGACTGTATTAGGTTGGTAGACGAGGAAGAACGGAACTGGACAGAGGAACACATCAACACTGTTGCTCTTAAACACTTCCCCAACATCGACCAGAAGAAGGCCTTGGCCAGACCTATTCTCTTCAGCAACTGGCTTTCCAAGGTTTGCTTTATTCATTTTTCATGCAACTTTTATTGGACTGATTGCGGATTGCACGACAGTAAGCAATGTCGGCATAGTTAGCACAGGATTTGCTTGCCCAACCATATGACTGAGCTTTTGTTACGTAGGACTATGTGCCTGTTGAGCAAGAGGAACTGCGGGACTATGTGAAGGCACGCCTGAAGGTGTTTTATGAGGAGGAGTTGGATGTGCCTCTGGTGCTCTTCAATGAAGTCTTGGATCACGTCTTGCGGATTGATCGGTATTTCACTGGTGCCCATCAACAAACAAACCTTCTGATCAGTGATTATTCAGAGATATTCTTAAAATGATTAATGAACGAACATATTCATCCCCATGTTGCCTGATCGTACTTGTCTTTTGACAGGCCAAAGTTAGTCAGTCAGCCCACAAAACTCACCAAGCCCCTATCATGAGACTAACTGCCAAAGAAAGACAAGTAATCGTGCAAAGAAACAATTTCACTTTGAGTCATAATCTTTACTTACTGTCTGAAGTTAATACATTTGACCAAATGCATTAATCTCATTGACTTCGCTTCTGCTGAGTGCAGTGATAGCAGGGGTGCTGTATTGTGGAGTACAAAATCTTTGAAAGGGATTACCTCGATATACCATTTCCTTGCAGTAATTAATAGACGTTAATATACCATGCATCGTGATGTTTAAACGAGGGGGCTTTTAGGCAGCTACCTTGACCAAACTCCACGTGCATGATGTCCAGGCTTGCTTGGTGTATAATTGCAACATAGGCCCCATGAATACTGAGATTCCATCAAAGGCGAGATGTGAAAAGTCATTGTTTTATTGTTGTACTTTCTCATGCATAAAATTATGGACCGCATCTTTCCATTCCTTCTCCTCAATGGCATTCTTTTTTGGAAAAGGATCTTCCGACAACCTCAGGGCCATTTACTGCTCATCGGTGTAAGTGGAGCCGGCAAGACTACACTGTCTCGTTTCGTTGCCTGGATGAATGGTCTCAGTGTCTACCAAATCAAGGTGCAGGCTCGGCCTTACGTCGCTCTCGTGATTGTAAACTGTATCAACATGAAGTGCCGTAACCAGCAGATCGTACAAAACAAATTTGCAAAACTCTGTTCCTCAAATAAGCGGTCAAACAAAGATGTACTGCAGGAAAGGTACAACTGACCAAAAGACGAGTTCTCAGCAAACTTGCAAACAACAATAAATGGCACATATGTTGTTTGTGGGAAATATGTTTTATCAGCTTTTGGTATCACACCACTATCAAGTGCACAATATTGAAGCTTTTACAGTTTAGACAGGTCAGGTATTGGGCACCTCTTAATTGAGCACTGATGGGTTGATTTTACCTGACCATATCTCATACTTCTATCACTACTCATTCCAGGATAATTGCACTTGCGATTGGCTTGCTCCAGAATTATAGGGCAAGCATGAAATCAAAATAGCATGCTCACGTTTGTCAAATACAAATATTCACGATACAAATATCAGTTTATGATTGAGGAACAACTTGATTTAAATTAAATGTTATATTTTGAACACGAATCATAACATGAATCGAAAAATGTACCTGTGGTTTAGCAGGATTTTCGCTCTGAATTTGTCCAGATAGTGCATGCGCAGAGAGGAGTGAGATGAATATTTTTTAATTATTTTTTTATTTTTTACTCTGTTAGCCTGTCTGGCAGTCAAATAAAGTTTTGATAATGAACTCTCATGCTGTTTCATGTGCAATTAGCTCGTGCAAGTTAAACATCCCACATTATCTCTCAAAAATGTGTGTGGGATAGTTTGCACTATATATATATATATATATATATATATATATATATATATATATATATATATATATATATATATATATATATATATATATATATATATATATATATATATATATATATATATATATATATATATAATGTGGATAATGGCATGTACATGATGAACCCCAATGGTTTTGTCTTGTGTATAAATCATATTGTATTTTAATCTGTAACTTGAAAGTTAACTTTTTTATCTCTTCAATCATTGCATACAGACTATATTGTTATCTTTCAAGGCAGTGTCAAAACACCATCATGCCCCGAACCTCCTCTCCCTGATAGTGTGCATCTCTTCATTCAACATCCACCTGTTCCCCTTTATTAGGGTGGAAGCATCATCCTATTTTTCATCTATTCACGAACCCCTCAATACACAAGGAAATAGTTGTTTGGCATGACTCATTTCCTATAAGCACAGCAACAAAAAGTATGCTGATAAAATGAAGAGGATTTTTAAGAATGAAATTATAGCATCATTGATCAGATTGGGATTAAAGAAAAAAAATTTTTGAAGGTAAACATATTCCTGTCACAATCTGGCTGTGCACGACTCGTCGGTGCGCTGACTAACTGTACTTGTGCAGGTGCACCGGCGTTATACAGGCGAAGATTTTGACGAAGATCTACGTGCAGTACTACGACGGTCTGGTTGCAAGAACGACAAGATTGTGTTCATCATGGATGAGTCGAACGTGCTTGACTCTGGTTTCCTCGAGCGTATGAACACACTTCTTGCCAATGGAGAGGTTCGTGGTGAAATTGATGTGTAAGGCAATTGTTCTTTATTTGCCATGATGCTTGCTGTGAGCATTTTCTGTGTGACCCACACTCACTTTTATATTGAGTTATTTGTGTTTGGTGGAAATAATGTTTTTACCTGAGCTAAAGACTTACAAAAGCCAACATTGGGCTTCCCAGTAATTCATTTGATACCACATATTTCTCGAATGTAGAAATTCTGCTAGAGGAGTCCTAATATAATTACTCCTGCACAATGCTTTGCATGCTTCATCTATCATATAATTTCTTCCTGAAACAATCCAACAACACACCTTTTGAGGTGCAATGCAGCACATTTTGGGTCTGGGATGATCAGGTCTATCAGGAACTCTTTGATTAATTATAAGCATCCGTTGTTTGCCTTTAAATATTCGGAAAGCTTATTTTGTCAAAAGAACATCATCTTTTCTCTGATTGGCAGATTCCTGGATTGTTTGAGGGAGACGAATATGCAGCTCTGATGACGCAATGCAAAGAGGGTGCACAAAAGGAAGGTCTAATGCTTGATTCACATGAGGAGCTTTACAGGTGGTTCACAGGCCAGGTTATCCGCAACCTCCATGTCGTCTTCACTATGAATCCATCATCAGAGGGCCTGAAGGACCGTGCAGCAACATCTCCTGCGCTTTTCAACAGGTTTATTGTGTCATTTGTTCAGTTACCGAGCCCTTGGCTCATTCGAGAGTTTTTCTCTGCTTATCTACTTCAGAGGTAGTTCTTGTAATGTAACATCAAGTTGTTAATTTAAAACTTGACAAGTTCAGCTGACAGTCACTGCACAAAAGTGGATAAGGGCATTTTGCAAGTACCTGTTTAAACCAATTCCAACAACCGTTTGTTGATTTTCATCATGTGAGAAAAAGTAATAATATGTTATGGAACTAAAATATAAGTTAAATATCTTCAAAGTTCTTTTTAATTACTCTACAAATGTGTTACTGTTGGTAATATATACCAGCAATGGCTTTTTGAGGTTACAGTCTTCTCATCCAAAAATAAAGTATTTTAACTAGTGAACAGTTTCTGTGGTTATAACAATGCGGTGGTATTTCACTGAAGAGCTTGCAAATTTCAGAATCTAAAAAAGTTTTATTTACAGTTAAACATGAAAAGACTCGAAAATACATTGTGACTCCTTATAAATGTACGAGTATGTATATACCTGGTGACCCTTCGACGTAATGCCAGCGTTGTTGTCTCTCCCCCTGCATGGTGGTAGGTGTGTTTTGAACTGGTTTGGTGATTGGTCCACAGAGGCACTGTACCAGGTGGGGAAGGAGTTCACGTGCAAATTAGATCTGGAGAAGCCAGACTATGTGGCACCAGATTTCATGCCAGTTGTCTATGGAAAGCTGCCCTGGCCACCAACTCATCGCCAGGCCATCGCCAACAGTTTTGTCTTTGTGCACCAGACACTTCATCAGGTTTTATTCTCCAAATGAACTCTTTGCTGCTTCTCTTCTCTTCCTCCATGTTCTTTCTCTTTTTCTTCCTTCTTCCTTCTAATCCTTTTTTTTCACAGGTGAATGTGGTTTCCACTTGACAGATTTCGCATGTAATAATTGTCTATTATGACTCATCTAAATTTTATTTGGCATTCCTTCCACTTAATATTCTTCACTTTAATCTTCATAAAATCCTTTGTAATTTCCCTGTACCTGACATACTCTTGAACAACTTCCAGAGAGCCTTTTCCTGCATTTCCTAATCAATCACAATATTACACCGTTAATTTTCCTTCCTCTGTGTGAGACACCATATCACGTTCTGCAGGCAAATACAAGGCTCATCAAGCGTGCAGGCCGGACAGTGTCTGTGACCCCACGACACTATCTGGACTTCATTAACCACTATGCAAACCTGTTCCATGAGAAACGCTCAGAACTTGAGGAGCAGCAGATGCATCTGAATGTTGGACTTCGCAAAATCAAGGAAACCGTCGACCAGGTGTTTTTTCTTTTTTTTCTTTTCTGCTTTTCCTTTTTTTTGTTTTGACAAGAATGCCACCATAAGAGATGACTGAGAACCTGGTCAGCATAGATTTGAACTCAGATCAGATCATGACAGATTTTTTTTTTTGTTATGAAGTCAGAACAAATTCCTGAAGGAGGAACCTAACGTTCACATTTAAACCTTTGAATCATTATGTATGCATAACTCATTACTTTCAGATCAAGATTTTGGCCAATTAGTGAATTATTTTTCTTGTTTTGTTTCAAAATTAGTTACTGCAGACATAAATAATTTGGTCTCCCCCCCTCTACTAAACTATCCTTCACTCCCCACTGCTGACAACATCACAATAGCAACCCAGAACTGTCTTTGGTAGTTTCATTTCAATGATCGTTTCAAAAGGTTTAAAATATATATTTACTTTTTGATTGTGCACACAGTTGTAAATGTGTATTATATTCCTTTCTCTTTTCCTTACTCTTTAATGATTGAAAGAGAGTTGATAAACTTAGATGTTTGTTTGCTTTTTCTCATTTCTGTTACTCTTATTTTTAACATTCCATATGCCCAGACTATACTGGTCTGCAACAGAGAGGGAATGCAGAAAAATCAGACATTCTCATTCCCTTAGTCACACTCGCCTCTCAACAGTCTAGCCTGCGTTCATATCCAGACCCAGCTATAAACTGTCATCCTGGTGTTTAACAGGCAGGGTGATTCATCAATGTGTGTGCCGTCCCTCAGATGGACGTTAAATGGGCGTCCAGTCTGCCGGCATTCCTTGGTGGACGTTAGAGATCCCATGGTGTCCACCGCGAAGAGTAGGCGAGCTATCGCTGGCACGTTGAACCAATTACAAATTCCTGCTTCACCAGCAGAGGTCATTGCATCAGCGGCACAGCCGCGTCCATAGCCAATGATGCTACCCCACAGCCTTGTGTTACATTAAAACAATTAAGAAGAAGAAGATTTCCTGAGTCCATCACAAAAATTTCACATCACCATTGCAAAGTTTGCACAGCCCAAAATTCCGCCATGATATTTTCGATGGTTAAGCATAATTCACTCATCACTTGGGAAATGTGGGATCGAGATAATATTGGTTCGAGCATTGCTTCAACACATCCTTGCAATTGCATCATCGCCAGACTTGCCTCTCATTAATCATGACAAATTGACTTTCGATTGTGCAGTATAATCCTTTGAAACTGCACTTTCATACTGTTCTTTTTTTATACATCCATTTGGATTTCACTTGACAATTATATGGTTGTGCATGAGACTATCGATGTTCTTTTTTGGTATACATTGTCGAGGTTCATGGATGAGCTAGAACACAGAACGGATCAGGATGTAACCGAGAAAAAAGAACTGGAGAATGAGAGAAGGGGTGCGGGATACACACCAACAGCAACAAAGTAGAGGGACACTTGGAGAAATGAGGGCAATGGGGAAGAACATGGGGTGGATAACATGTTTGCAGCTACAAACTCTCAAAAACAGAAGTGGAAGGAAAAACTGGAAACTCGGCAAGAGGGGGGCTTACGGAGAGTTAACGGGGGTAAAAAAAATATATTATTGTTGTGGTTGGAGGATGACTTGAGAAGATGGTTGTGAACAGCTGTCTTGAAGCTTTGGAGGGAAGAATGAGATTGAAGGTACTGATGAAGCTGGTTCCACAGACAGAGAGAAAGAGAAATTAATGAGTGGAAGTGAGCACAATTTTGGGCATTTTACCAGAAGGGGGTTACTGGCAGACCATGTACACCATGCAGAATCCTGTGTGGGTGGGGGAGAGGGGGGTGTACAGAACACAGAAAGGGCAAAGGGTGCAAGATCAGAAGTGAGGCGGTAGAAGACAGAGAGACTACTGGCATGTCTGAAGTAAAAGTGACAGGCCGTCAGAATCAGCTTCATCGTGGGAGACTATTTATCTTGAGGACCTTCATTTCAGCGGTGTCAAGCTGAACAAGGTGTGATTCAGGAGTGCCAGCCCAGAGGGGAGAGCAGTACTCCATGAAGGCCTTGTAGGTGGATAGGAGTTCATGTGTGCCATCTTCAACATTTTTACAACAGAACAGAGTTTTCCTTTTTAAGATCCCCTCATCTTACATTCCTCCACAAACGTGCAAAATTAAATAAATAAGATTGGTGCTGATATTCCTGTCACATTTTGTGTATTAAATGTCAACTTGATCATAATATGACCCCCCCCCCCAACCTTTACAGCTGTGGCACTTGTAAGAATGATTGAGCTTGTTGTTGTATCTGATAATATGTTATCACAATGTTTATTTTGGATGATACAATAAAACTGAAAATATTTAATGAATTATTTGTTGCACTAATTCAGGTTGAGGATTTACGGAAAGACTTGTCCTTCAAAAGCTTGGAATTGGAGGCGAAAAATGCTGCAGCAAATGACAAGCTGAAGAAGATGCTTATTGGCCAGCAAGAAGCGGAAAAGAAAAAAGTGAGAGGATGTCACGATGGCTTTTTACCGTCGGAGTAAAGTACGCTTACCATTTGATTACAAGGAAAGGGAAACCTATTAGTCACAGAGCGAGCTGGTTTATAAACTGAGATTAAAGTCACTGGTGAGCTGGGGAAAGAGTTTACATGTTGTTGTTAAATCCATTGCTTCATTACCTTGATAAGAGATCAGTTTTTCATCAATTTCACTGTTCAGGCTTGATTGAAACATTGATAGACAGCTCAATGTCGCCTCGGGATGATGGGAGTTAGGAAGCCCTTAGAAGGGTTCAAATTACTTCTTCCTCTCACATAAACCTTTGAATTTTCTCATCATTTCGTGAGAGAATACAGTTTGATGAGTACATTTTCACGATGGTGCTTTCTTGGCAAGTTGTTGCATCAAAGAGTGTATAGGGGATGTGAAATCGGCTGCCCTGTTGGCATTTAGTTCTTGGGCGATAAACCCATGGTATCTTTTGAAAATAGGAGGCTATTGTGTGCTGGTATCCTGGCCGAATTGAAAATTCTTTCTGGGTACTTCTTTCTGGAAAGGCAATGGCAAATCACCCAAATGTATTCCTTCCACAGTCTGCTTCGGCAGTAACTTTACTCCTATTAAAAAAATGGTTCTTCTGGCGTCTTTATGAGCCATGAGTTTGTATAAAAGAAAAAAATGTATAAAATGGGACAGCTTCTATTTATTGAAGCTATGGATAGCAACTTTACTTGAAGAGTGCAGCAATTGAAAATGCTCAACAAGGCCCATGTAATCATAATGTATCAACTAGAAAGGCACTCGGTAGAGCGCATACCTCTGCCAGGCTGAACAGTTTACGTTTTGTATCACATTGATAGGCATCCGAACCTGGACCAAACTCGAATTGGCTTGTTCTTGTTACCTACCTAACTCATCCACCAAGTTTTGTCATCCGTCCACAACCTTTTGAAATGCTATTCTCTATATCGTGTTTGGCCCCAACTCTCAATGTTGAAGAATCACTTGAAAAATTAAAAAATTCTCGTGTCCAGATCCGGATCGTCACCGAGATTGAATCAATTCATCCATGTCTCACACCCAACCTGTCCACCAAGTTTCGTCCGAATCGATCTGCAACCTTTTGAGATACCCTGCTCATAGAGAGACAGACGGACAAAGGGTGAAAACATAACCTCCATCCACCTTCAGTAATTTTGGTCATAATTTAGACTTACATTTTGGTGTTAACAGCTTTCAGCAAATTATTGGTCGGGTTATATGTGGTAACAGGAACTTGTGACCTATGTTTATTGATGAGCTTTTATACGATCTGATCGGTCGAATCTACTAATTCACAAAATGTTCAGTTTATTCATTTTTTCTATCAAATTATGAAATTACCTCATTGTCATTTGTTTTGCACTTGGCTTTCAAGACGTATTCCAAGATTAAAATCCAGCTGGTGCCTTTATTGATGAGCTGAACATTGATGAAGTCCGTGAGAAACCATGGGTCATATTTACTCGTTTTTTTTGTATTTTAACAAATCCTTTTCTGTGCAACCTGATGGTACACACAGATGATGAGTCAAGAAATCCAGAGTTCATTAAAACAACAGAACGAGGTCATTGCAGAGAAGCAGCGCAATGTGTATGAGGAACTTGCAAAGGTCGAGCCTGCTGTCATCGAGGCACAGAATGGTACTGACCGAAGCCAAACCACCTACTTCACCCCTCATACTCCCCTCCCGGTGGCTGCTATTCATCTCAAAACGGTGGATTATTTTTCTGCTTTCCACCCCCTTCTTGCCTTTAAAATGATAGAGATTCCACTTGCTTCAACCCTCTGCCATCCCTCAAAAAAACATAATAGATAATTTATGAGTAGGTGCTGAAACCTCTCCTGACCCATCCCCCTCATTCCAGACCCATTGTGCCATCCTCAGTTCCACTACCATAATGGGCATTTAAGTGAAGTACCATGCAATATGACAATGCTTTTCATGCTGACAGATTGGAGGACATCTTGTTTTGCTGATATTGTGAATTTATTTCATCTATTTTATTTATTTATTCTTGTGAATTTATCATTTTAGTACATCTGCAACAAATCTGCATAAATTTTCAATCATACACAGCACTGAGAGCAGAACTCAAGAGAAAAACAGATTCAAAGATTCCATGGTCCAATACCGTCAAGAAGAGGAGATAGCCCGGGTAGTAACCTTGGGTTCAGAAACACCCAAGGGTGTTCCTGAATCCGCAATTTCCACGTCTATATATTTTTGCCAAGGGGCCAGAAGACCACCACAGGCGTGTTTATATTACAATTTTAGCATGACACATATTTCATCATGCATTGACCATCACTGTAATGTGGAGAGATCATCGTGTACTTATGAGGTTTGAACAACTTAATCAGAAAAAGTATTTTAATATTGGACTGTGTAGTATTTGAGACCAAAATTGATGACACAAAAAGATGTTGTATTATTAGTCTCTCTCAAAAGAGGTTGCAAAAACTATTGCAATGTCCCTTTCTGTCTCTGTTTGTTAGTCTGTCTGTCTGTGTTTCCACATCTATATATTTTTGCTTTTTTATTTATTTCTCTGCAACCGCTTGTTCGATTGTTGTGAAACTTTAAACATAGATGGGACTCCCCATGTAGAATATTGCAAAATATTTTATTGATAACTCTGATGTCATAGATCACATAGTATGGCAGCCATATTCGATAAAAGGAAAAAAATTGGACATATTGTCTGAAACCGCTCAACAAAAAAATTGAAACTTCACATATGTCATAAACTCTCCATGGGGTATATATGATGATAACAATAACATCATTGGTGAACGGGTATTCCAGCCATAATTGGTTGAATTGAAATCCTTATCTGAAAAATCTGAAACTTCATATATCTGAGCTACAACCCCATGTGAGTGAAGAATGAAATCTATGGCGTCATTGGTCACGTGGTCTGGTTGTCGACCATATTGGATTGAAAAAAAAACATTAAAAAATCTTTTTCTCCAGAACCGCTTAACAGATCGATGCAAAACTTCATACATAAAATTATCAGATCCAGATCCGGATCTTCACCAAAATTGAATAGATCCTTCCTGGTCACACACCCAACGTGTCCATCAAGTTCCATCCGAATCCGTCCACAACTTTTTGAGATATTGTGTTATATATCGTTTTTGGCCCGATCTTTTAATGGTGAAGAATCACTTTTAAAATTCTCGTAGTCGGATCCGAATCTTCAGCAAAATCTAATCAGTTCATCCTTGTCAAACACCGAACCTGTCCACAAAATTTCCGCTGGATCCGTCCACAACTTTTTGAGATATCCTGTATACAAACATACAAATAGACAAACAGACAGAATGGGGTGAAAACACAACCTCCTTCACCTCTGGTGACAGAGTTGACTCAAAACATCTCAAAATGCAAAGCTCGTCTGCGTCTGCTTTGTACTCAAACTATACTTGATGAAAACAACTAAATAAAAATGTAAACGTTATTAATTAGTGTTCTCCATATTCTCATAATGAAGGTTTTATTGGAGATTTGATGACAAAAGCTCAAATGGTGAAAAAACAAGTTATGGCCTGGACAGACACATTGAAGTTCAAATCTATGCGAACTCGAAGGGCACTCGGTGGAGCGCATACCTCTACCACGTAATTCCTGATCCACGAGAACATATCGGGCCCATTACATTTCTGAAATATCATGCGAAACAGAACTATATAGTTATTGGCCCTGTCTCTCATTGGTGAAGAATCACTTAAAAAAAATGAAATAATTCTCGTAACCAGATCTGGATCCGGATCTTCACCAAAATCTAATCAGTTCGTCCTTGTTACACACCAAACCTGTCCACAAAATTTCATCCCGATCCGTCCACAACTTTTTGAGATATCTTTACACAAACAGACAGAAAGAGTTGAAAACATTCACCTTCGGTGGCGGAGGAAAAAGATTCCATGATTAATTGTCAAATGAGCCATGACCTCCACTGACGAACTCGCTGGAGGTATGTTTTTGGGTTGTACGTCTGTCCGTACGTACGTCCGTCCATGATAATTTTCTTTGTTTTCTCTGCAACCGCTTATTCAATTGACACAATTTTCACCGAAAGTGTGATTACTCATGTGGAATGTTTTAATAATAATGATGACGTCATATGTCACGTGGTATGCAGATATGTTGAAAAAAAAAAAAAAGGAAAAACTTTGGACCTCTGTATATCTGAAACCGCTCCATGGAAAAAATTGAAACTTGGCACATGTCAAGTACTCCCCATGGGAAAGCCGTGTGATTTTTTTTTTTTTCATGATATAGGTGGTTTCGTTACAACATCATAATTGCATATGTTGAATGCTTTATCTGATCAGTATGAAATCTTTTGAGGATCATCTAGGGTTAAATTGTCTGGGGGAAAATAATTGATGATATCAGTCATGTGGTTCGGCAACCATATTTTTTGTAACACAAAATTCTCCAAAACAGCTGAACAGATCGAGGCGATGTTTTACAGGTATGTTCAATGATCTGTGAGGACCAAAAACTTCACCTATGACGTCAGAGGTCACATGGTTTGGCAGCTATGATTTTTGAAGACTAAATCTTTAAAAAAAACCCTCTTCTCCAGAACGGCTTGACAGATCAAGGGGAAACTTCACCCACACGTTCCCCAAACCTTGGGGATACCAGGATGTTCACGAACAATTAATAGGTCGCATGATCTGGCAGCAATATTGGATTGATCTGGCAGCAAAAAAATCTTTAAAAATTACTTGTCTTGAACCGCTTGATTCTTTCAATGTTTCTCTTGAAACATCACAATTTCAATCTGATCGGACGCATGGTCTGGCAGCCAGAATGATTTAATGTTTGGAATCTGGGTTCACGGATTTACATCAAACTTGGTACAAGTACGTACAATGATGTAATAATGTGGGCGGAGGCATATCTGTCAACGTCGCGACATCGAAAAGTGTCGTTCTAGTTCCTATACATAATCAAGGATCATGGAAGAGTAAGTGCAGAATGAAAAGGGAATAAAATGGAAAGGGGGAAACACCAACAACAGAGTAGAAGTGAGATTAAGGAGAACACAATGAAACAGAGGAAGAGAAAACTTCAGACTGTCAACTCTATTATTGCAGGATCAACAACTCTTTAAAACACTACTGTACAAAATATCAACCACCTGTTCAGCTTTTTTGTGGAGAGGTCTGGAGTTGTCTGAGGCAGATATCAGAGTTGCATGGTCATATGTTGCAACTCGGCACAAGAATGTGTCTTTATCTGAGTTGATTAAAGAACTTCTACATCTGAAGATTATACATCTTTCTATTACTAAAAGGAGAATCATCCGTCCATGTTTCTGTGTGGCTGTAACACTTTATTCTAAAGGGTTCCTGCTGTATGCCTGGTGTTGGCTTAATGGTTGGGGTGGTGGGCTTGGGATCCTAGTAATCCTGATTTCAAATCCCACTCAGCTATTGAAGTAATACCAGGTTGGGTTCACTCTGCCTGTCATCTTTCTGAGGTCGAAAAAATGAGTGCCAGCTTGCTGGTATCCTGTGTTGGAGTGGTGACCTGTCCAGCATTGTGTCCAATATCCAAGGAGACTGCTTAGGCAGCACCAACGCTCTGCACAGAGGATGGTCCCGCTGGATGGATGGATCTGGATCTGGATCTTCAACAAAATTGAATCTATTCTTCCTCGTCACATACCCAACATGTATGCATGAATTAATCATAAACTACTGATACATCTCATCTCTCCCTCCTCCCCTCATTATTTTTAGTTTGTTACAAATCAAGATGCTCAGGAGGCTTACAGACACAAGCTGATCTTCGAAGGGCTCGTGGAGGGCTGTGCTTGCTTGCAACTGCTGTGGGCTTCTCAATAACTCGTGCAGGGGGTCGGGAATGAGTTGATACATTGATGGGTGAAAGGCTTTCATGAGGAAACACCTCGGGTTCAAACGCAGATGGTGTTAATACAGGAGTGGGTGACAAAGGCACTTGAGCCGGTTCAATGTTTGACTCCCCATGACGTAACCTGGCAGTCAACATGTTTACGCATGCATCTACCATCACACAACTTCACAAGAAACATCATTTCACCAATATTATCGATAAGGATGCCAGATTACCACTTGGTTCCACATCCGGAGTTCAACACGTTTATGGGATCATTGATCTGGAAGTTGCGGTGTACAGACGTTTGGTCGTGACTACCTTTCTGTTGATGCTTGTTATTCTCAACCTGGACCGACCGTATGTCTGGGTGCACTGATGATAACCGTGTTGTTTATTCATGACCCATCAGAAGCTTGGCAGGTCAGCGACCGGTGGTTTGATGTGATCTGGTCGGTAGTTGAGCAACACATGAGCTCGACGAGATTGACTGGAGCCTTCCTTGACGTGGCTTAGACCATTCTTGATGATATGAACAGCACGTTCGGCTTGGCCATTACTGGCAGGTTTGTAGGGGGCAGATATGTAGTGATTAATGCCATTCAATTTTTAAAAGTTCTGAAACTCTGAACTCGTAAATGACCATCCATTGTCTGATAAATGGAGTTTGGATTACCATGTTGTGCCAAAATGGTACGTAAAGCTTCAATTGTTACAGCAGAGGATGAGGATGGTGTCATGAGAGCTTCAATCCATTTGGAGTGGGCATCAACTACAATATGGAAAAGCTTCCCTTGAAATGGACCAGCATGGCCGACGTGGAGTCTGGACTATGGTTTTGATGGCCATGACCACATGGCCAATGGAGACTGGCGGTGTCTTTGCATGGGCTTGACAAGTGTAACAATGGACTCAATGTCACTGTCCAAATCAGGCCACCAAACATGGGCTCGGGCAATAGCCTTCACGGTGACTATGCCTGGATGAGCATTGGTGGAGTTCACTAATAATTTTCCCGTGGAGTTTAGGCGGAAATATCACTCTGCTACCCCAAAGCAGGCAGTCTGCTTCAATAGAAAGCCTATCCTTCCGGATGAGGTACGGTTTCGCCTCTTCTGGTTGTGATGCCCCATTACCTGACATAACACAGCATTTAATTTGTGACAAATCTGGATTGCTATTGGTAGCACAAGCAATCTGCTTCGCGGTTACGGGCGCCTCATCATGAATGACGTTAGCCATGAGAGTAATGATATCGCCAGATTGTGGAGGTTCTGGGGTGGTTATGGGAAGCGGAAAGCTACTGAATGGGTTAGCACAGTACATTTCCTTACACGAGCGATAAACCAATGAAAAGTCATAACCGGTAAGGGTCAATGCCCAACGTTGTACATGACCTGATTATGTGGGCAGAATGGTTCTGGTTTCTCCCAGGAGACCGAACAAAGGGTTTGTGATCAGTCTCGATGGTAATATGTCTTCCAAACATATATTAATGCATCTTTAACCATGCCCCGGTGCACCCATGTACGCATGCATTATCACAAACTACTGATACATCTCAGATTCGGATCCAGATCTGATACTTTTTTGTGATTCTTCACCATTGAGAGATTGGGCTAAATCGATATATACCACGATATCTCAAAAAGTTGTGGACTGATTTGGATGAAACTTGGTGGACATATTGGGTGTGTGGCAAGGACGAATTGATTCGATTTTGGTAAAGATCTGAATCTGGATACGATAATTATTTATTTTTTAAAGTGATTCTTCACTATTGGGCCAAAAAAACAGAATAGGGCCAAAAACGATATACAGCACAATATGTAAAAAAATTATTGGGCCCGATATGTTCTCGTGGATTCGGCATTGCGTGGCAGAGGTATGCACTCTTACTAGTGCCCTTCTAGTTTTAGTCAAATGATACTTAAATGTATAGAAACATTAATTCACTTGTGGAAATTCTTATTTCTCTTTCCGAATTGTCTAGCCGTGAAGTCCATAAAGAAGCAGCACCTGGTGGAGGTTCGCTCCATGGCCAATCCCCCAGCAGCCGTCAAAATGGCTCTGGAGTCAATTTGTCTCCTACTTGGTGAGAACACTACAGATTGGAAGCAAATCCGCACAGTTATCATCCGAGACAACTTCATCCCAACCATCATCAACTTCTCTGCTGATGAAATCAGGTAAGATGTACTCAAAGTACAACTTTCCACCTATTTCTCCCGGTGGCATTAAAAATACCTTCTGATTGTGAATATTATCACATTCACAAAATGCTCATCCATAATCTTGTGCGAGATCAAGGGTTTGATTGTATAAGAGGTGTTGAAAGAGTTGAACAAATTATTTACTCACAATCTTTCAAGACATTCCAGGGTTTGTTTTTAAATATATGAATGTTTTTATTCAAATACATGCCTTGTTTTGCTTCTCATAGAACCTTTTTAACACCTCGTATATTGTCGGGGATAAAGACTAAAACTGTGAAATGGCATGACCATAACTGTCCCCATAATTGGTTTGAAAATTATCCTCGTTCTTCATGAATCAAAATGTTCTCAAGGTTGTCCATTGGCCTAGAATTGCCTTTTCGCTTTTTCTGTAATTTCAGCACTTCTCATTATTAAAGACTGCGGCTGTGTGGAATCTGTTTATGGACTTTGAGGCAAATCCGGGGGTTTTTTGTGCTATACATTTCAGCAGTCCTTCACATTTTACAGTGAAGATCGGTGGCTGAGTTCCGAAAAGGCTAGGCAGTTATGTGATGTGCAATTGCAATGTATTTTGTATGTGAAGCACAAGGAAATGCTATTACAGTGAGTAGTGTATTCTGTGCTTATCAAAGCTTAGTGATGTTCATGATGCTTCACTGTATACAGAATATTGTGGTTGCCTGCAGACTGTATTTTAATGTTTTTATTCATTTTTACAGGCTCTAAGGCTTGTGGAATAGCTGTGACACAAATCATGCACACATGCACACATGAGACAACACCAGACTTGACTTTCGCACAAAGACAGCAGCTGAGATTGGGGGAAGTGAGGTCACTCCCCATAGCACTCTGGGTACTTGCGACGTCATCTTCATGACATCGCTTTTCTCTCCTTACTCACTGGGGCAATCAAGGATGAATTTCCTCTTCTCAATGGATGCCAAACTATGCCAACCTCCCCCCCCCCACCAATGCTCTATCTTTTAAATGCTGAGCTTCAAGCAAGGGAAGCAGCATGTACCATATTTTGAGTCTTTGGTATGACTCAACTAGCATTTAAACTACTGCTCACCTCCCAGCCTCAAATCCCAGCCTCAGAGCAGATGCTCTAACCATTATGCCACCGAGTCTGTTCTATTCAAAGTTGTAATGCTGCAGGGTTTGTAGCATATGCAAATATTTAGCATACTTGAATTTATGCTCCATCTGAAAAGCAGTGGGGGGGAGGGGGGGGAGTGGGTGACAAAAAGTAACCGTTCTTGCCCCCTCGGGCCCAAAATGTCAAATCCCCAAAAATGCATTTACAGGCACATTTTAAAAAAAATCTTTCATTTAACTTTGCATATGCAATTGACATTGGGGAATGCATGTTATTTGTAAAAAAAAAAAAAAATTGGATTTAACTCCTGGTTCATGCTCCAGGGAGTGGGGACCTGGGGTTACAGGAGTCAAAATGTAATTTTTTTTACTGAAAAATTGGATATTGGGTCATCATTCCTGGTGGAAGGTTTTGCCATATTTATACTTTGATTCCAGTGGGAAGCGTGTGGATTTGCGATATCCCACCATGGACTTTGCTCCAGTTTTGAATTGCCGACAGGTGACTGTATGTTGAGCACAGTGAGGCACGTTTAAAAACTAAAAGATACAAATAGAAGCTGATGACATATGACTGGCTTATATTGTCCGAATGCAAAAGCTAATGTTTTATCCTCTGGATCATATTGCAGTTCATTTCCCCATATGTTAAGTCCTAGTCTTGGCTGATTGTATAAATGTCTCTTTCAGTGACTCGATTCGTGAGAAGATGAAGAAGAGCTATCTCTCAAACCCAAACTACAATTATGAGGGTGTTAACCGTGCCTCACTTGCTTGTGGCCCCATGGTGAAATGGGCAACAGCACAGGTACAGAGAGATCAAACAGTCTCCCTCCAGACCTTTATGACACCTAAACATTGCACCTGTTAATTGTTTTTACAAGTAGAAAGTACAGGAGATGTAAAGGACAATTCTAAAGCCCATGGTTAAGGAAAATGACATTTGAAACATTAAGAATGATCTGTAAACAAGGGAGGGGAATGCATGTCAACCACAATGGGTGGACTGGCATCACATGTACAGTGGATCAGACCAAGTGAAGCAGACAGATTAATCCTGAATCTGAAAGTCATCATTGAGCGAAGCTGGGTTTTTACTGACAATCCAACAGTGATGTGGCATTTTTCTTTAAAAAAAAACAACTGGGCTTTCCATTTCCTGAAGCATATGATCCAAATCCCTAATAATACTGTCTTCAGCTAGATTTGAATCCATAATCTATGGAATACGAGTCATGTTCTCACCAATGGGCTGCCATTGTTATTGCAACAAATAATTATTAACCCATAATAACAGTTGTGTACAGTAAGTATATCATCATTATGAAATTATACTCGTGGGGTAGAATGTGGATCATTGTTTCTGAGCTGTTTTGTCCGAGGATTTCATTATACGTAACTTTCGAAATGATGTATGAATGCTAAATGAGGTGTTTTGTGCATGCACTGTGTGTGTGTGTGTGTTCACACTGATTCGGTTATACTCGCCAGGCATTTTTAACCTGCCGTTACGAGCACAAAATCTATAATCGAAATCGTCTTTCAAACACAATTTTCAGCATTTAGACGAAAGGGAAAGGGTGGCTATTTCAGAATGTTTTTTTATAACCTCCGCCATCGAAGATGGATGGAGGTTACTGTTTTCACCCATCTGTTTGTTTGTTTGTTTGTGAACAGTATTACGGAAAAACTCCTGGACGGATTTCGACGAAACTTGGTGGTGGGGGGGATTAGGTCTGGTCCAAGGATCATGCCATTAGATTTTGGACTTGGTCTAAAGTTCAATATGGCCTCTATGGTGGCCATTTAGAAAAAATATTTGAATTTTTGTTTTTGCATTTCCACATGTTTTAAGTGATTTCCAACCAAAAAAAAAAAAACAATTTGTGAGAAAAAAAAAACCAGAAAATTTTGCAACCTTTTTTGAAAAAAAATTTCGATTTTATTTGAAAAATATTTGAATTTTTTTTTTTTGCATTTCTACATGTTTTAAGTGATTTCCAACCCCCCCAAAAAAATTTTTAGAGAAAAAAACAACAAATTTTGCACCTTTTTTTTTTCAAAAAAAAATTCGATTTTATTTTTTGGCCATTTCTACATGCGCGTCGATCTAGTTTAGTTTATTCAATCGTGATTCAGTGGAGTCTGATCCGTTTTGACCTACAATGAATAGGATATCAGGTTCACTTAAGTGACCCAGCAGTATTGGCAGCGGAGGTTTTGCACTCTACCGAGTGCTTCCCCTCTAGTTTTTGTTTGTTTTTGTATACCTTATCGAGGCTCGTGTAAGAGCTAACAGACAACGCACAGCAAGGGGGGCATGAGACAAAAGGGGTGGGAGTGGGAAGGACAAAATAGTGGGGAACAGAGGCATTAGGAGATCTATGGAAGGGAGAGGGATGGGGTGCGGAACATGGGGAATGCAAGCTGAACATCCAAGATGTTCCAACAGCTTTGAAGGAGGTGGGCTTGGGTGGATTATCGGGGGTAGAAAAGATCAAGGATTTGGATTGGGGATGATAAGAGGTGGTGGTGAATGTTATGACTCTCCACCCAGCCGAGTAAGATGACAGAGTCAGATGAGGATCCTCGAATTACACGTTTTATTTCCGAAGACCACACGCATGCAGAATGTGACTCAACGACCCTTCAGTCAGGCGCCTCCGAATCACATTGAGATTATGCTTCAAAACCATTATATATATATATATATATATATATATATATATATATATATATATATATATATATATATATATATATATATATATATATATATATATATAATCACACAAAAGCAGAACTGGGTGTGGACTAAAAGTGTGTGCTAAGGGATAAAGAAATAAAGAAATAAATGTGGCAATGGGCTTCTTCCCCCCCCCACCCCTCCCTAGGGGCCCTAGGGGAAGTTGAATCGGTCAATTCTCAGATATGCAACCCAACAGTTTATCTTGCTAGCTAACGACTTTCCAAGCCTCCTACACTGGCACATGTTGATAGCAAAGCAGTTTATCTTGCAAACTAACGACTTTCCAAGCCTCCTACACTGGAGGTGAAGGCCCGCTGGGCCGGGTACTTTGAGCGGTTGTACCAGGCTGATCCCCCAGCTGTCGAGTTGGACGTCAAGGGTGTTACAATCCCTGTTGCTGACCCTCGAATCAACTGTGGTCCACCTTCGCTTGTGGAAACACGGGCTGCGGTGAACCAGTTGAAACGGGGCAAAGCTCCAGGGATCTGTGGCATCCATGCTGAACTTCTCAAGGCTGGTGGAAATGCTGCACTCATGTCGTTGCATGCAGTTTTGTGCTCTGCCTGGAACACAGGCATCATCCCAACTGATTGGAAGAGGGGCCTTGTTGTTCCTCTCTGGAAAGGGAAGGGTGATCGCCAAGACTGCAACAACTACCGAGGGGTGACGCTGCTCTCAGTGTCGGGCAAGGTCTTTGCTCGGATAATTCTTGATAGGGTTCGCCACCATCTGCTTGAGCACCAGCGTCCAGAGCAGTCAGGCTTTACACCAAAGAGGTCAACGATTGACCGTATCCTTGCTCTTCGTGTCCTCACCGAACGCAGATGAGAGTTTCGGCAGGGGCTGCTTGCAGCCTATGTTGATCTCTGTAAAGCGTTCGATTCAGTGAATCGGGATGTCCTCTGGAGGATTCTTGGTCTTCGTGGGGTGCCACCAAAACTGATCGATCTGATGTCTGAACTCTACTCTGGTACTGAGAGTGCTGTGAAGTGTGGTGGTACCATCTCTGACTTATTTCCAGTTGTTACTGGAGTTCATCAGGGGTGTGTACTGGCCCCCACACTTTTCAGCACTTTTATGGACTGGATTTTAGGGAGGATGTTGGAGAGATCAAGCTGCGGTGCATCGTTTGGGAATGTCAAGATCTCGGACCTTGATTTTGCAGATGATGCAGTCATCTTTGCGGAGACTTTAGATATCCTTTTGGGGGCCCTCGAGGTGCTGAATGAGGAGTTGGAGCCGCTGGGATTACGGGTTTCTTGGGTCAAAACTAAGATCCAGGCTTTCGGTGACATCTTGGATGCTGCTGTCTTGTCTGTGTCTGTTTGTGGTGAGGATGTTGAGGTTGTGGAGAGATTCACTTACCTTGGCAGTGATATTCATGTCTCTGCTGGTTGTGAGTCAGAGGTCAATAGACGTCTGGGTCGGGCCTGGGGAGTCAGGATTCACTGGATCATGGGGTGTGGCGCTGCCGGTACCTGTGCGGGAGGACGAAAGTCCGAGTCTTCAGGTCCTTGGTACTTCCAGTCTTGCTATATGGATGCGAGACTTGGACTCTGACAAAGGATCTGAGACGGAGACTTAATTCCTTTGGTACCAGGTCTCTTCGGAGAATCCTTGGCTATCGCTGGTCGGATTTTGTGTCCAACGAGCGGTTGCTGAGAGAGACTCGGATGAGATTTGTTACCTGCATAGTCCGTGAGCGTCAGTTGCGGCTGTATGAACATGTGGCTCGTTTTCCTGACGCTGATCCTGCTCACCAGATTCTCTCAGTGAGGTAGTCTTATGTGTGGAGGAGGCCAGTGGGCCGACCACGTGCCTCGTGGTTGCAGCAGGTTGACCATCAAGTAGATCGTGATGGGCCTGGCATCTGCCAGGGGGATGGCCAGACGGAGGCCCCTGGAGTACCGGCGGAAAGTGGACGCAGCGACGCGCTGTTCTGGCACATGCTCCCATACCTGACCCTGACCTACACTGGCACATGCTGATAGCAAAGACGAAACTCTAGTGATGACTAAGAATAGGAATGTGTGGGCAGCATACACTGAAGGAACAGTTCCCTCCAAGGACGTGCAGCTGCAGAACAGAAAACAGGAAGAGTGCCAGAGAAATAGTTAGGGCAACATGGAACATTTAAAGCAACATTTTAAAGCAAGGTTTGAATCCTGACAGCTGATTAATACACAACTATTGACTATTGATTAAATATTCAACTATGGCTCAAATATGACCACCAAGCATATCATCATTCATAACAGTCCCTCCTTGGTCATATTTGACCATACCCAGCCATACCTGATACTCACCAACCGAGTGGACCCCTATTTGGTTCCTGTCGCAGCTACCCCTTGGCCCACGCGCCTGCCAAACGGGATTTGTGAATGCCGTGGATAGCCATCAACATTCTGCAAATGAGAAGTCCGCAACTGCCGGTGGTTCAGGTTCGCTTCTGTTACCTTTTGTCTTTCCCCTTTTGTCCTGCCTACTGCCACATGTCTTCCGTTATGCTGTAGTATACAAATTCTATGCTAAGTCCACACTATATTAACATGCAATAATATTTTATATAAGCATCTACCATAATACTATCGTTTAGACAATTGTACATAAACAAGTTGCAAAAGTAGCACTCAAGGCACGGGTGTAAGCTTGTCCAGCGCAGGAGTCACATCTTACACTAGAAGGCAAAACAACACGCACTCTCTCCTGGGTTAGTTATCTGTTTTAACAAAGAGGAATGGTTGTCGACCTTGGCTGAGGTCCACGTGTATGACGTTTAACTGGGGTTCCCCCTGAAGGCCCTGGTCATCCCCCTCCCCATTACTGGCCGAGTTGTCCTTAACAGAGAGTTCGCTGTTAATTATTATAATGGCCTGGGTGAGGGGTGACGCTGCGCAGCATTTCTTGAGACAAATGGTTAGAAGAAGTTTAATTAGAAACACTCCAAAAATTACCACTACGATGATTAGCAGTGCTGACCCTATGAGGCACAACAACCAACCTCCCCAGCCCTGGAAGATCGATTGCCACCAAGCATAACCTTCCTCACGTTCCACTCGATTACTAGTGAGAACTTCTACCACCTTTTTAATTGGGCCACCGCACGATTAGTTATGTCCTTGGGGTCCGGAATCCAGACGCAACATTCTCCTTCAATCATCCCGCATACCCCTCCTTGTTCCGCCAGAAGCATGTCTAAAGCTACTCTATTCTGCATTACCAGAGCGCGCATTGATACTAACATACATATCTGTTAATTCCGTCTAGTAAGCCATGGTTACATTACCTAAATATTCCAAAACTTGCGAAAGCTGATCTATCCTAATGCTATTAATTGTAGTACCGGCATGTGGCATGAAAAGGCCAATGGCTTTCTCCCACCAGGTGCCTTTGATAACTCCTAAACGCGTTGATACACCGGCCCATCCCTCTGAATCAATCGTTCCTGATGTGCTGCGTCGGTACCGTGGTTGTGAGGTGGTGTGGTGAAAAGTGGTTTTAATCCTGCTATCCGGAAATACTGAAGCTAAATAACAACTCCCTTCCCACCCTTTTGGTAAGTAGGGGTAAGCTTTGTCCCCGCAGACCAAGTGAATGCCTTTTGGCGGGATCATCCCGTTATTGTGATGTAAGGCTGCTTTTATTGTGAATGTTACTTGCTCCTCTACCTGGGTGTCCAGGTTAACAGCGATGACTTCCTGGTCAGCCGATTTCGGGAGGGGAAGTTGAATCTCGCACTCTGACTTCCCCACGCTGTTTGCTCCCTGTCCTGTAAAACAGACCGCTCCACTGGTGTTTTCCACCAATCGGGGAGATGGCACCACCATTACATTGGCACTCGGATTTTTCTCTGCATAGACCCGTTGTGTGTAACCATGAGTTGCGGTCTTAGCTTCGAGTCCTTCCACTGGTCTGGTTATATGATTGAAGAAGGTTAATGGTAGCACGAAAAGAGGAAGTCTGGTCACGAGGCCAGATGGGGGTTTAAGGCGCACACCCAGCACTCATTTCGGTTCTCAATGTTTGCTATCTCTGTGGTTAGGGCTACAAAGGTATTTGGGGGTCTTGTTGGCGGCCCCTTTCTGCATACGCTGAAGTACATCCTATCCCTCCACTCTGTGTGGTTACTCCAAAGAATGAGGCAAGCGTATTTCACTGAGGTGTCGTCCGGTACTTCCGGTATTCTAGTTATCAGACTCGCGTACTGGCCCCATTCGTATCCTCGTTTTGTGCTGAATCCCTTTTCCCTGGGATCCTGCTTCTTTACTTGCCAAGCCACCTCGATTTCTTCCTGTGCCCCTATCAGGCAGTACCATATGATGCACTTGAGGCCCTTGTGTCGTTCTACTAATTCACTATACCCATTCGCCAGGATGCATGCTACTTCTATGAGTTGTTGAGTTTGGATCAGTACCTTCTTTTTGTCTGTCAGGCGTGGAATCATTGACGAAAAAGGTTTTGTGCGGTTAATTGAAAAGACTTTTATCGTATCTAATTCCTTGTTATGGGTTGTCCCAAAATTTGCATATTTACTTGCTGTCACCTTTTCTCTAGGTACTTCTCTCCTGCTTCGCTGTAAAGATGTTGTTAACTCACTCCCGTTTCCCCTTTCGCGGTCGAGGTGTGGGAGGCGTGTATGGTTCCCGGGGCCTGAGACTGTCAGTTTGTTGTCTAGTGACAGGCCTCCCCCACAAAGGAGTAGCGTCAGCACCAGGAGATGCATGTTGTGTCGTCAAAGGTCCTGTCGCTGTCTCCGGTATTACAAGGTTTCTGTTGTCTCTACCTGCCTGCTCCACGTTCGGCAGGGTGTCCAGCTCAGGTTCCAGTTCCGCGTCTGGCGGGGCATTTGGCTCTAGCTCCGGTATCCCAGGGTCTCTGTTGTCTACGTTTTCCGATCCCGGGTCCGGCGGGGAGCCCGGCTCCGCCTGCAGTGGGCCTCCCGGCACTATCTCACCCTGTCTTGCCGGGCCGGCTCCGTCTTGGTTTGGTGGCGGTGGAGGGGGTCCCTGTAGAGATATCATGTCTTCCACCTCGTCGTCGTCTTCACTATCTCGGTAAAAGACTGAATCGGACACTGCCGGAACCTCTGCTGGGGTTACCTCTTCCGGTTCCCTAGTTTCGGCGGCCTCCTTGGGTGCTCATTTACAGTGTGAGTGGTGTATCCATGCACTCTTACCTCTAACTTTGACGGCCGAGAGTGTGGTCAAAAGCACAGTGTAGGGTCCAGTCCACTTGGGTTGCAGGGCGTTTTTCTGCAGGAACTCGTTCAGCGGGTTGGAAATCATGTAACGGGTCTCCAGCAGGTATCGGCAACGCTTCTTGTACCTGCGAGTGAAAAGTCCTAATGGTAGCAGTGAGTATCCTGCAATAGTTCATCATTCCGTCGGTCATGCATGACAAATCCCAATCTCCCATATCTGGCGGAGCCGAGGCCGGTAACTGCATCGGACGTCCCGTTATTATTTCGTGGGGCGAGAGCCCCCTTGTGGCATTATTTGTTGCTCGCATTTTCATGAGCGCTATCGGCATTATGTCCGGCCAGGGCACTGACTGGCCCTCGCAGAGTTTGGAAAGTGTCTGCTTTAGAGTTTGGTTCTCCCTTTCTACTGCCCCTGCTGACTGAGGGTGGTACGGACAGTGTAGTTTCTGGTTAATACCCAAGCCTTCGGCTAACTTTGCCATCACTTTTGCTGTGAAAGACCCTCCTTGGTCCGATGATAGTCGTGTTGGAATCCTAAATCGCGGAATTACTTCCTGTAAAAGCAGTTTGGCCACCGTATCAGCTTCCTGGTTGGTAGCGGCAAAGGCCTCTACCCACTTAGAGAACATATCCACGATTACCAACACATATTGGTGATGCTTGTATGCCGGCATTTTTATAAAATGCATCTGTAGGTGTTGAAACGGTCCAGACGGGGGTGGGTGTGCTCCCCGTTTCTTAGCGGCATACTTCCTATTATGTCTACCACAGGTCGCACAATTGCTAACCACCTCTGTTGCTGATGTCGTTACGCCTGGGACATTCCAGGTTTGACGAATAATTTCCGTCACTCCTTTTATTCCCATATGGCCCTGCGCATGTGCAGTGAAGACTAGCCACGGTAGCAATATCCGGGGTACAAATGGCCTATTTCGCTCATCCACCCATTCTCCATGTGTGTTTTGCTTTGCACCCTCCTTCACTCTCCATGATTCCTGTTCTTCCATAGTTGCGGAGATCTGCAGGTCCTCCAGCTGTTCTTGCGTTTGTGGGCCGTCTTCCATTTGCTCAATGTAAAGTTCGGTTGTTGGTTGTGGGTTCGCCTCCTCCTCATCGAGCACTGCTTTTGCCGCTAAATCTGCTCTTTCATTGCCTTTTGACACGTCATCTGTCCCTCCTGTGTGAGCTTTGCATTTAATCACTGCAATCTGCTGCGGCTCTTGTGCTGCTCGTATTAGTCGTTTGATCAGGTCCCCGTGTCGAATAACATTCCCAGAGGATGTCTTAAAGCCCTGCAAGGCCCAAATGGTGGTGGAGTCATGTAAGATGCCCCAGGCATATCTGGAATCTGTGTATATGTTCATTGTTTTTCCTGCACCCAGCTCACATCCGCATATTAGCGCTTCCAGCTCAGCTTGTGGGGCTGAAAATCCCTTTGGTAGCAATTGTTTCCTCAAGGTGGCGCTTGTGGTGCATACTGCAAAGCCAGAGATCGTTTTTCCCCATCGGTTCTTCCTCGCTGCTCCATCTACGAACAGTTCCAATTCCGCATTCTCGATCGTGGCTTCCTGTAGATCGCGCCTTGCCTTTGTCTCTTCCACCAGCCCTCGTTCACACACATGTGCCTCTCCCTCATCGTCCGTTGGCATTAGGGAGGCTGGGTTCAGTGGCAAACATCTTTCGATCGTTATATTGGTTGCCTGCAAAAGTACCAGATCTGTTGAACTGCCCGTGCCGGGGATATATGTTGTGTCTTGTTTTGCCATATCAGCGCCGCCACATCATGCGGTACTTTCACGGTCAGCGGAGAACCCAAAACCAGCGTCGCTGTTGCGGTTACTGCGTATTGTGTTGCTGCTACTGCCCGTAAGCACCCGGGATAAGCGGCGGCGACCTGGTCCAAATGACTGCTGTCGTACGCAATCGGCCTATTTTTCCCTCCATGTTCTTGCGTCAGCACCGCTTGGGTGAACCCTCCTCTTTCGTGGACGAATAGGGTGAAGTGAAGATCATAGTTCGGTAGCCCCAATGCTGGTGCCTTTGATAAGGCCTGCTTCAATGTTTCAAAGTCTTTGTCCACACCATTCGTCCAGGAGATCTTATCCCCCTTTGCCTCCTTTACCATGTCGTACAGTGATCGCGCCCAAACCGCATAATCACATATCCACTGCCGGCAGTACCCCGTCATCCCAGGGAATCGCTGTAATTGTCGCAATGTAGGGGGTTTTGGGTGCTCTTGGATTGTCTCCACCCGTTCAGCTCCTAGGCTTCTCTGTGCCTGCTCCAGTATATGTCCCAAATATGTCACTCTTGGCTGTGAGAACTGCAATTTGTCTTGGCTGACTTTGTGGCCCTTTCGGGCGAGAGCTGTTAACAGCGCTACAGTATCCGTTTCACGTTTCGTTTGATTGTCCGAGCATACCAACAGATCGTCCACGTATTGTATCATAACTGATCCTTCCGGGAGCTCTATGTCCTCCAAGTCTTCCTTCAAAGCCTGCGAGAAGAGCGTTGGACTATCGCAGAACCCTTGTGGAAGTACAGTCCAGGTGTATTGTTGTCCGTCATATTTAAAGGCAAACAAGTGTTGCGACTCCTTGGCTAGCGGTATGCTAAAGAACGCCGAGCACAAATCTACCACGGAGAAGTGCGTTGCAGTGGACGGCACCCCCGACAGTACCGTAACAAGGTGTGGCATCATGGGAAAGGACGCTTTCACGCACTTATTCACTGCCCGCAGATCCTGTACAAACCTCCATTTGTTTCCCCCGGGCTTCTTCGCCGGCAGGATTGGGGTGTTACATTGGCTTTTAGTAGGTATTATCACCCCTTGGTTGCGTAACGATGCTATCACCGGAGCGATCCCCTCTATTGGCTCTTTGCGCAACGGGTATTGAGCCACTCAAGGCAGGAGTATCCCCTCCTTTATCTGGATTCATACGGGCATTGCGGCCAGCACTCTGCCCACATCATTCGGATGTCGTGTCCACAATTCGACAGGTGCTTCCTGCAATCTTTCCTCCGCTCTCGTTCCTCTGTTGGCCTGGCGGCGGGGTCTTTCACTGTTCATCTCATATCTTTCTAGCATACATGTCAAAATTTCATCAGGCAAGCATGCCTTCCATCCATCCCCCCCGTCGACTGGCCTGTAAAGTACTCCGGGTTTCAATCTCCCTTTCTAGTGGTTCCGGGGCACATCTCAATCTGGTCATCATTCTTCCCAATTCTCCGGCACTATGTCCTTTACTGACCGCCATTGAGACATGTGGGGTAAGTCCTTATCTGTGCTTCATTAGCTCACGTTCCTTGGCGGTTAGTTCCACCTCCATTGCCGCTCCCTCTTTTCCGATCCACAAAGCGGTTGTCATCAAAGTGCGTGTGGCGGTGTAATCTTCATGTACTCTATCCGAGTAATCAAAATCCTGCCCTGTTTCGTCATAATACACCATACAGTGCAAAGGCAGTTCCACTTCTTTCAACTCAATGTCATTGCTACGCAACCATTCCTCTACGTCCTGCAATCTTTTCTCACTTTCCCAATTCCTAGTCAGTTTATCTCTTCCCTCTTGTGACACAATCCGCAACCAATAAACTACCGGTCCGAGTTCGGTCATCATGAGGGTCATTACTTCCTCTTGCAATGCAAGCAGAGCATCTATGAAGACTCCGTCTTGCCTGCACGTTATCGTACATTCTGCACAACAAATCCCATTCTGCACAATCCCATTCTGCACAACAAATCCCATTCTGCACAACAAATCTCTTTCTAACAAATTCATCGGGGTGTGTTTAGCTACCAAAAATGCATGTTCTCCGCGCAGGGAACCTACTTCAATTCGTAATTTGACCGAAATCGGGATATCCTCTCTCCGTCCCAAAACCCCCACCACACTCACTGACTCGCCTGAGAGTGGCAGGTTCTTTATCTCTCCTTGTTTTTGTGTTGACATGGTGGCCCCTGCGTCTACCAGGAATGTTACTTGTCTCCCCTCTACGTTTAAGGTCGTGGTCAATTCCCTTACGTTCCGCGTTTCTCTTTGCAGAGCCACCACGGTGTCCTCATGTCAATAGTTTCTTTCCGCTGTTTCCCCTCGCCTCTCATATTCTCTAGAGGGCGCCGTTGGTCTCTCCTGCTGTTGTGGTGGCCGTAAGCCCCAGCCTCGTTGTTTAGGTGGTGCCTTGCACTCCCGGCTCCAATGCCCGTATTTACCACAGTTAAAGCATTCTCCCTGTCTTTGCGGCTCATTCTCTCGGTTCCAAGGTCTCCGCTGGTCCCATTCGGCTTCATACCGGGGTTCCCAATCTGGATTGTTCCAGTGAGGCCTTCCTTCCCTCTCTTCATATTTACGGCTCTTCAATTCGAGGTTTCTTACAACCAGGGCTTTGGCATCTTTCTTTCCCCTCCGTTCCTCTTCTCTTAGAGTCTGCCAGGCTTGCCTCGCCCTTTCAAACATGGCAACCACTTCAGCCATTTTCCACCCTGGCATGTCCGCTTTCACCTCTCGCCTTACTTCGTCGCACAGTCCATCTACAAACATAGTGTTCAGGAAGTGGAGGGGCGTCTGTGCTATGTTATTAAATCCCGAGTGCAACTCGATTTGTTCATACAGTCGTGCTTTGTACTCCGCAGGTGATTCCTTGGGATTCTGTGTAACATCCTGTATTGCCTGCCAATCCATTACCCTTGGGGCCATCTCCGTCGCAAGTTCTTCCATCAGGGTTTGTACCCTAACCCTGTACACTGCCTGTGCGTCTCGGTCGTCTCCCTCTGGGTAATATTGGTTTAAAGTGCGATCTTCCTCTCCATCTGTTTGACGCCCCAGGCTGCCGAACATGAGCTCCAAACCGCGCTGGGCAGCACAGCAGTGCAGATAAACCCTATGTCCATCCTGGTTGCCCCCTGCATTTTTATCTGGTCGTGTAAAATCTGAATTGCCCTTCTAGGGTTTTTCTTTATGCATTCTTCCAAACTAGCTTTTACTCCCCTTATGTCTTGTGGGGTCCATGATCTCCAAACCCAATCTCCCCCTGCCGCTTGTATCATGGGGAACTGGTGAATGCCGGCCCCTCCTCTCGCTCCGTCCACCCCTAAGACGGGGTAAATTCCTTTTGTTTTCCCAAGTCGTGTTGTCGTCTTTCGGTCTATGTCGTCGTTGATTTTCACTATCTGTGCTAACGCTTGCTTCAACTTCTCCTGTCTCTCCTCACTCTCTATCTTGACCTCCATCAGCTGCGCTTGTTCCAGTTCCTTCTGTTTGTCCTCTCCCTGTGTCTTAACTTTTGTTAGCTGGTCTCGCGCTTGCTTTAGTTTCCCTTGTCGTTCCTTGTCTTGCATTTTTCGTTGGTTCACAGTCCCTTCTAGTCCGAGTCGCCTATGCTCTGTCTCGACTTGCGACTCCGTTAGCCACGCAGCCAACGCTTTCCAGTGTTGTCCACTTTGTTTCGGGCCTCCTGCTTTGCCCTCTGTCAGTGCATTACTTACTGTGTTCAGTATCTTTGGATCCAAAGATCCAGTCAGCGGAAAGGGATCTTTTCTCCCCGCGGTCCACTTCACCCAGTCCTGTATTCCCTTTATGTTATCGATTCCATATTTTCACTGATAACTTTCAATGTTGTTCCTTTTGGTATCTTCTCGTTCTTTGAAGATTTATTCCCCATCTTATGTTCTTATCTTATCTTAACTGCCGAATAGCTGTAAATCGCTCCTCCTTTTACTTCGGGACCGAAATCCCTTTCAAACAACCGCCTTAAGCCTCAAATCCCAATGAAGGCCTTCAACCTTCCCTCTATGTGGTACAGGATTCCAACCTGTTCCCTCCTTATTTCACATGGATACCTTTATCCTCTACCCTTCCAGGTTCCAACAACACTGCCTGACAGCCCCCCCCCCCTTTGTGCTCTTCAGACAAACCGCATTCGGATCACCTCATGTTTTTACCATTGCAGTTCTTGATTCGAGCAGATCCTGGAGCTGCGTCCGGCGGAGCGCTGCCCACCGAGTGTACAGTGCTCGTCTAACTGGGGCTCCCTATTTTAGATGCCCTACATGCAATCGTCGCGTACCTTTTAGCTGAACCCTTGCGATCGCTGTACACCAAGCGGAGTCCCACCGCCCACACCGCCAGCATCAGTCGAATCCCATCCTCATCACCAAATGTTATGACTCTCCACCCGGCCGAGTAAGATGACAGTCAGATGAAGATCCTCAAATTACACGTTTTATTTCCGAAGACCACACGCATGCGGAATGTGACTCAACGACCCTTCAGTCAGGTGCCTCCGAATCGCATTGAGATTATGCTTCAAAACCATCAGAGAAAAATCACACAAAAGCAGAACTGGGTGTGGACTAAAAGTGTGTGCTAAGGGATAAAGAAATAAAGAAATAAATGTGGCAGTGGGCTTCTGTCCCCCCTCCCTAGGGGCCCCAGGGGAAGTTGAATCGGTCAATTGTCAGATATGCAACCCAACAGTTTATCTTGCAAGCTAACGACTTTCCAAGCCTCCGACACTGGCACATGTTGATAGCAAAGCAGTTTATCTTGCAAACTAACGACTTTCCAAGCCTCCTACACTGGCACATGCTGATAGCAAAGACGAAACTCTAGTGATGACTAAGAATAGGAATGTCTGGGCAGTATACACTGAAGGAACAGTTCCCTCCAAGGATGTGCAGCAGCAGAACAGAAAACAGGAAGTGCCAGAGAAATAGTTAGGGCAACATGGAACATTTAAAGCAACATTTTAAAGCAAGGTTTGAATCCTGACAGCTGATTAATACACAACTATTGACGATTGATTAAATATTCAACTATGGCTCAAATATGACCGCCTAGCATATCATCATTCATAACAGTGAACAGCTGTTTTGAAGGCCTGGAGGGAAGAAGGGGATTGAATAGAGTGAGGGAGTTTATTCCAAAGGTGGGGAAAAAAGAGGAATGAAAGAGTGAAGGTTAGCAGTGATTCGTGATTTTGGTAGTTTTACCAGAAGGGGGTTGTTGGCGGAGCTTGAGCGCCCTACGGAAATGTGGTAGGGACAAATTGCAGAGAGAGCAGAGGGGGGCGAGGCTGGAGAGGAGACTGTAGAAGACAGAAAGACCACCAACCAGCCTGCGGTGAGAGAGTGAGAGGCCCAAAGACTCAGCCTCATCACGGGAGATGCCAATGATCCGAAATGCCTTGGTTTCTACAGCGTGAAGCCGGGAAAGGTGGGAGGCAGGAGCACCAGCACAGAGGGGAGAGCAGTACTCCATCAGGCTGCGGATGAAAGCTTTGTAAGCGGTTAGGAGCTCAGGTGGGCCGAGGAAGGACTTTGCATGACGGAGGATTTCCAGTCGGCGACTGGCTTTGGAGGCGAGGTTTGAAATGTGGCTTTCCCAGGAAAGGTCATGGCAGATAGTGAGACCCAGGAGCTTGAAAGTAAGGACTTCTTCCAGAGGATTTTTTTGGAAAGTGGATGGGGGGGGGGTTCCAAACGGTCCTTTCGGAGAGACGTAGTAAGAGTGTGAGATTTGTCCGGATTTAAAGATATGTTCCACGTGTTTGACCAGTTTGTGATTTTTACCCAGATCTGCAGTGAGCGAAGAAGCTGCTGCATGCCGGTCTGAGGGATGACACATGGTACGGCAGAGGGTGGAATCATCAGCAAAGAGATATAGAAGATTTTCCAGAGTCGGAGGGATCATTGATGAAAACTAGAAAAATGACAGGGCCCAGAACACGACCTTGAGGAACTCCAGCCTGGACAGGAAGAGGGGATGATAGAACTCCATTTAGGGCCACACGTTGTCTGCGAGCCAGGAGTGGAAGTCTGCGAGCCAGGAGTGGAAGTCTGCGAGCCATGAGTGGAGATGTCCTTGGATACCATAGGAAGAGAGTTTGTTGAGCAGGGCAGGGTGCCAGACCGTGTCAAAAGCACGCGATATGTCTTGGTCTATGGCTCTGATTTCATGTCCGGCATTGAGGACCTCCATCCATTGTTGGGAGAGCAGACGCAGCATATCCATGGTAGAGTGACCTGGTCTGAAACCAAATTGATGATCGGAAATCAAGCCATTGGAGAAGAGGAAGGATTTAATGTCTGAAGCGATGATGGATTCCATAACCTTGCTGATGTTTGGCAGAAGGCTGATTGGTCTGTAGTTGCAGGGATCTGTTTTTGTTCCTTTTTTATGCAGGGCAGTCATGTTTGCTGATTTCCAAGCAGATGGCAGATGACCTTGAGCAAATGAGAGGGTGAGTAGAACAGAGAGAGGGTGAGCAAGAGCAGAAGAGCAGGTTTTTAGGACACGTGGGCTGATGCCGTCTGGACCGGTTGCAGAATCTGAGTCGAGATTTGACAGCAAACTCTCCACCTTGTCAGAAGAAAAGGACACAGAGTCCAGGGACAGTTGGGTGCGACTGGGTAAGGTGGGTAGAGAAAGTGATGGGTTTTGGACACAACATTTAACTGCAAACACCGAGTTTCGGCATTCAGCTTTTTCATGTGCGGTATCAGCAGTGCGGCCTTTTGAGGTAAGGGAGGGGATTGAGGGGGAACATACACCAGAAACAGATTTGATTAGACGCCATCAGGATTTTGAGGAGAGAGAGAGAGGTTTGAGAGTTCAGACTTGAGATGAGAAAGATGTTGTTTTCTGGCTCTCCTGAGGATAGACACACATTTGTTCTGAGCTTTGTGGAAGGAACTGATATTACCTCAGTTGTATTTGGCTTCCATGAGGCGAAGGCAAGTTATTTCAGGACAACTGCCTCGCCACAAGCTTTATTAAACCAAGGGCGGGAGGAAGGGAAGGACAACTGAAGACGAGAGGGGATAAATCTGTGCATGAGGGAGAGCAAGTTTCTTTGAAAGAATTCCCAGGATGAGTTGATGTTGGAGAAGGTAGCGAGAGGAGACCAGTCTATAAGTTTGATGGCTGCTTGGAGACCCTGCCAGTCGGCTTGAGTGAAATGCCAAACTCGACAGCGGTGAGGTGGTTCTCTGATAATAGCCAGAGAGATGCCTACTTTGACAAGGACGTGGTCAGAAGAACCGAATGGAGCAGAGGATGAGCAGCAGATATTGTCAGGGAAATTTGTCAAAATCAGATTCAGAAGAGATGGAGTACCATTGGTTGAGATCCGGGTCGGGAAGTTGACCGATTGAGTCAGTCCCAATGAGTGGCAGAAAGCTTTTACTGAAGTGCCATGACAGGTGAGAGATGTTCCCACGCCTAGCCAACTGGCACGATGACAATTGAAGTCTCCACATATGAGGAACAGAGAGTTTGGATGATAAGATAGAAGTTGGTCCATGTTTTCGGATAGTGAGGTGTAAATGGAGTCATCACTGTTTGGTGGACGATACAGTACTCAGATAAACATGAGGTGGGAGTGGAGGAGAAGCTGAAGCCAGAGGTATTCCTAGGGGTGTGGGGGAGTGAGGGCAGTGCATGGAGAGTGAGGAATAGAGTCTTTGATGAAGAGAGCAACTCCTCCACAAGGACGAGACTCAGGTCTGTCATACCGGAGGAGGGAGTAACCAGGCAGAGATACTTGGGAGTCAGACACGTCTTGGGGGAGGAAATTTCTGTTAAGCAGATTATGTCTGGTTTGTAAGTGGCAATCTGTAAGGAAAGATCTGAAAGGTTTGAGCAAAGGCCCCGGATATTTGAGGTCCACACTGTTAATGAAGAGGGAGGGGTGCAGGAGACTTTGGGTGCAGCGGGTGGGAGGTGAGGAGGGTTGTTGAAAGAGTTTGGGGGATTGCAGAATAACTTGGGGAGGGGGCCGGATGAGGAGGATAAAAGGCTCTGTGGTGCTCAGGGGAAGAGGGGACAAGAGAGTGGGCAGAAGGCATTTGAGGATTTTGAGGAGGTGGGGTTAAGAGATGGATGTGAGAGGGCAGTGGAAGAAGGCAGCTTTGTGGATGATCGGGGGGGGGGGATTTTGAGAACTGTGAGTGAGGGGGGTGAATGGTGGGAGAAGGGTGAGTGGGGAGAGTTGAGGGAGAAAGGTGAGGTGGAAGTTTTTGAGAGAGGTGAGAGGGAGGCTTGGAGGGAGAAGAGTGTGATGGTTGCTTTGAGAGTGAGTGGTGAGTTGGCGCTGAAATTGGAAAAAAAGAATGGTTGATGGAAAGCATACATTCATAGCAAATTCGGGTTTTTTAAAGTTTTCGTTCAGAGATGCGATTAAACACATTTCTTGATGGATGCAATAAAGGCAAATTCAGAGAATGGAGAGAAGAAACGCTGTCACAGTTGGATTTTTTTTTGGAAAGGTATGAAGGAAAGGTCGAATTGAGAGCAGTCTGTTTAAATAGTAGAAGAGTAGTGCATTATGATACAGTAAAGAGTACCACACGTGTGAAAGAGGAAGATGAAGCATTATAAGAGATCGTTTTGATTAACCTCCGCCATCTTCAAAGATGGATGGAGGTTACTGTTTTCACCCCTTTCTGTTTGTTTGTTTGTTTGTTTGTTTGTTTGTGAACAGTATTACGGAAAAACTGAGACGGATTTCGACGAAACTTGGTGGGCGGGGGGTTAGGTATGGTCCAAGGATCATGCCATTAAATTATGGACTTGGTCTCCCCCCCCCCAAAAAAAAAATTTCTTGAAAATTTTTTTTTTTCAAATGTCAAAATGTCAGATGTCAAAAATGTCAAAAAAAATTTTTTTCAAATGTAGCCTATATGAAAAAAATGTCATATAGGCTACATTTGCATTTCTACATGTTTTAAGTAATTTCCAACCCCGCCCCCAAATTTTTTTTACCCCCCCCCAAAATAGAGTTTTTTTTTGGCATTTCTGCATGTTTTAAGTGATTTCCAACCCCCCCCCCCAAAAAAAATTGTTACCCCCTCCCCAAAAAAATTGTTAGAGAATTTTTTTTTTTGCATTTTTACATGTTTTAAGTGATTTCCAACCCCCCCCCCCCAAAAAAAAAAAAAAAAGAGAAATTTTTTTTTTTTGCATTTCTACATGTTTTAAGTGATTTCCAACCCCCCAAAAAAATTGTTTGAGAAAAAAACTTTTTGCAACTTTTTTTCAACAAAATTTCGATTTTTTTTTTTTTTTTTTTGCATTTTCACATGTTTTAAGTGATTTCCAACCTCCCCCCCCCCCCAAAAAAAAAATGTTGGGGAAAAGAACTATAACTGTCAGCACTGTTGACATCATATTTAGTGAATAAGATATAAGGTTCACTTGGGTGACCCAGTAGTATTGGCGGCGGAGGTTTTGCACTCTCCCGAGTGCTCCCCCTCTAGTTATTATTATTATTATTATTTTTGTTTGAGAGGGTTTTCATCAGATTAGGTCATGGAAGTGTTGTAGAAAAAATCGTGATGTGAATGGTGAAATTGGATCGGTAAACGCAGGGGGTTTAAACAAATCATGTGGTTACGGGAGAAACGTAATTGTTCTGTTCTTGAATGAAAATCGGACCTGGGATGGGGCGGGGGGGAGGGCAAATACAGGAAATATGAGAAATATCTCTGGATGAGACTGAGAGGTGTAGATTTCCTGTCGTTTCCTGTTAATACAATTTGCGGCCACATTATCTATATATGAAAAACGCATACAAACCCACGGATGCTTCAACTTTTAGCAATGGATGCAAAAATCTCACATTTCTATCGTGGTCCCAGAACAAACAAACAAACAATATACTGTATATGAGGAGAAATCAACAAGTAAAGGGAATTTTCTTATTAAAATTTATTCTAAAAATTCCCTTTACTATTTGATTTTTTCCCTCGTATTTCACAGCCTTCACAACTCCCATAGCTCCCATATTCCCATCCCTTCCCCAACTGGCACAACATGATTAATAATATGTTTCATTATTTTCAACTTTCCTTGTACATTCAAAAGCCTCAGATATGTCCTTCCTATCGGTGTTCAGAAAACCTGATCCAGATACACAGTCCATTCAAGGGAACGAGTCTTTTGTTGTGCAGAGGCATAGCCCTTTCTTTCAGGTACTTTTCCAAGTATTTTCAGCTTATTTCAGAAACTTTATGAGCCATTTGAAGTCACAACAAGTCTGAAGACGACGATGGTTCAGGAGCGGTATTTGACGATGTAGATTGTTTCAGAAGTCAAGGATGAGACAATGTGATAATGTTTGACCAAGTTATAAAAATGATCAACATGATGTGGCACGAGTGACAGGTTATTAGCTGCAAAATGTCGAAAACCCGGTTTCATTCAACAAATTAAAAAAATTGACCTTTGCATAACCTTTAAAGGTCACAAAACAATGTTGTGGACATTAAAATAAGGAAACAGGATACGTGCTATTGCTTAATGGAGTTAGTTCGTCAAAGAAGGTCAAAAACCCGGTTCGATTCCCACAAATTTGAAAATTTGACCTTTGTGAACTTTAAAGGTCAAAGGTCAAGGATTATGACCTTTGGTGCAAAACTTCCTCTGGAACATTCCAGGAACAATATAACGTCATATAGGCTATATGGCATTTCGCACTCCTCGGATTATCCATACTTTGAAGAAATCAGCGTAAAAACAAACTTGAAGGGGGCGCCACGGGCAAGGTGTTCGAGATAGAGCAAAATGGTTTTATTTCAAGACTTTCAGTGGGGAATGACCTCAAGATTATGCATACAAATATTGTCATCCTAGCTCTCAAAGTTTGGGCGGTCGTATGATTTTTATGTCAAGATTCAAAATTTTCTAAGTTCGTGTCCTTGTGACCTTGGGACGAAAATGAAAAATTGAGCTCCGTGGGGCTATGCAGGTGCCATTGGGCTAACCAAATACCGAAACCTCTACCAGATTCGACAAACCCCTTGGAGAAGATGGATTTTTATGTCAAAATCGCAATTTTCTAAGTTCGTGACCTTGGGATGAAAATGAAAAATTGAGCTCCGTGGGGCTATGCAGATGCCATTGGGCTAACCAAATACCGAAACCCCTGCCCGATTCGACAAACCCCCTAGGAGAAGATGCAAATTGAAATCGGCTACCCCCTAAAAACACAATTCGCAATTTTCTAAGTTCGTGACCTTGTGACCTTGACCTTGGGACGAAAATGAAAAATCGAGCTCCGTGGGGCTATGCAGATGCCGTTGGGCTAACCAAATACCGAAACCCCTGCCCGATTCGACAAACCCCCTAGGAGAAGATGCAAATTAAAATCGGCTACCCCCTAAAAACACAATTCGCAATTTTCTAAGTTTGTGACCTTGTGACCTTGACCTTGACCTTGTGACGAAAATGAAAAATCGTGCTCCGTGGGGCTATGCAGGTGCCATTGGGCTAACCAAATACCGAAACCCCTGTCAGATTCGCCAAGCCCCCGAGAAGATGCAAATTGAAATCGGCTACCCCCTAAAAACACGTTTTTTGGGCTTGGCTCCGCCCATAATGGGTGCACCACGCCAATTTTCAGGAAAACACAACGAGATCATGATATAAACCTCACACCAAAATTTTATCAGGATCGGATCAAAACCCACGGAGCTATGCTCGGGACAGTCAGATGTACAGACGTACAATAACGAATATAGTGGTCACTTATTTTTTTCTTGAAAATATTTTTTCGTGAACCAATATTTATCTCTGACACACGACATACTTTATGATACCCTAAACGCTGACTTTTCCCAGGGTTTCTGCGCATGTGTGCCAAGCATTCTGGGGCGGACTGCATCGTTTTGAAAGTGCTGTGTTGACTGAATCGTATTGAATGAAGTGTAGCATTAGCAGGGAAAGCTGCATTGCAGAGCATTTCATCTTTCATGCGATATGCTAAGCTGAGAGTCCAAGAGTCATTGTTCATCGGGATAGTACCCTGGCTTAATGCTACACTAGCATAACCCGCGCTCTGTGTGACATGTTGGGGTGGGTGTGTTTGAGAAAGGAACTGATGCAGAGTATCAGTAGTAATTTTACTTGTATGCAGTAAGTGGAATACGATTTCACTGTTTCAGAACCATTTTATTTACTTTTTTTGTACCATGCACCTCATATGGTCTTTGAGATAATGTAAGCCGAATATCACGTTACTTGAGCGCAGAACAAAGTCGAAGATAGCGCGACACGAAACCACAAACTCGGAAATAATATACAACATTTCCTGAATGAGTTGAGCTTGACCACCCTGTTTCATTAACTTATTTGTGGTCTCATTAGGCTTTTTGTCATGACCCTCCAAAAAGGATCACTAATTATTCCAAAATTGGATGCTAATTGGTCCCTCATTATTACTATTATTATTATTTTATATTATTTTTATTATTATAAATTTATATTGTTGCTTGTATAACTGAATGGCATGTTGCCCCTCTAGCTGAACTATGCAGATATGCTAAAGCGTGTGGAACCCCTGCGGAATGAGCTAAAGAAACTCGAAGGTGATGCTAAGGATAACCAGGCTCGAGCAGACGAGGTGGAACAGATGATTAGTGAGCTGGAGGCAAGCATTGCTCGCTACAAGGATGAGTATGCAATGCTCATCTCGCAGGCACAGGCCATCAAAGCTGATCTTGCGGCCGTTGAAGCGAAGGTGAGGCTTGGGTTCTCGGCAAAGTTTGCTGGCCTGTTTAGTTTTCCATTTTAGCCATAGCTTGTGATTCAAGGATCCTAGATTTAAACCCCCTGTCGTCTGTTCTTTTGTGCATTGTCTACTAATGTGAGCACCTTGGTGGGTAGAGGAGTTGGTAAAGACTTGTTGTATTGCCCTCGCTCGTGTGGGTTAGATAATTCCCGTGGCTGCTCAAGCAGAAATTTCTGCATCCTGCAATAGATTGGCAACCTACCCAAGGTTGGTTCTCTGCCACAGAAAGGTTTACTTGTTTGAGTGCTCCTGAAGCTCTTTCAGGAATATGGGTCTCCACAACTAACTAATGTCCTTGTGAAGGGACACACATATTTCCTAATGTCCTTGTGATGCATGTGATATAACAGAAAGCTCTACCATGAGCCACAAACCACCTTTTAAAAGCTTGTGGTGAAGTTCTCGCAGGTCACTTATGAATGAGCTTGTTTTGTTGAGAGAGTCTGGGAAAGATTCTGAGTGTAGATAAAGGAAGTGATGTGAGATACATGGAACTTGCAGGTGAATCGTAGCACAGCGCTTCTGAAGAGCTTGGCTGCAGAGCAAGAACGCTGGGAGCAGACGAGTGAAACGTTCCGCAGTCAGATGTCCACCATTTCTGGAGACTGCCTCCTCTCTGCAGCATTCATGGCCTATGCTGGATACTTTGACCAGCAGATGCGGCAGAATTTGTTCAGTACATGGACCCACCACCTTCAGAAAGCCAACATTCAGGTACACTTCGTGTGTCTAAGAATCCTGGAGGTCAATAACAGTCTTTCTTTGAAGTGCTTGTGTAAAAATCACAAAACTTCATTGTTCTTGAGAAATGAATTCCATGTTATTTTCAAAGACATTATTTTTGTTTCCCATTGCATTTCCACTCGGAGGCTTTTCAATTGTTACCCCTTGCAAATGAAGCGAAAAGCACGGTTAAGCAATATGCTCACTTATGTCTGTCCGGCCGTCCATCGACAAATGCCAGTTTATGATCGATGAACAACTTTATTTCAATTGAATTATATTTTGAACACAAGTCTGAACATGAATGGGAAAACCTACCTGCAGTTTAATAGTATTTTGGCTCTCAATTTGACACAACTGCACATGCGCAGAGAGAAGTGAGATCATTTTTTTACTCTGTCAGTCTGGAAATCAAAAACACATTGAAAATCATTCCAAACAGGAAACTTACTGTTTTTAGGGACATCATAAAGGACAGCCCGATGTTGGCTTAATGCTTATAGTGGCAATCTGGGGATCCTCGGGTCCTGAGTTAGGGTCCTGAATTAAAATCTTGCTTTGCTGTTGAATTAATACCAGGTGGGGTTGACTCAGCCTGTCATCCTTCTGAGGTCGGCAAAATGAGTACCAGCTTGCTGGGATGATTGAGCCATTCGAGTATCCTGTGTCAGAGTGGTGAGCCAGATTCCTTGGCTTTGTCAAGGGCCAGAGTCAAGGATTGTGCCCAATAGCCAAGGAGACTGCTTAGGCAGCACCGATGCTCTGTAAAGAGTATGATCCCAATGGATTGAATTGGATAAAGGACACAAACAACAAACACGAAGAACTAATGTAATGTGTTAAATAAGGTGGTGTAAAAGACGCTGCATCAACGACAGTGAACTTCTGCAATTAATTTTTTTTTCATAGGACCTTTAAAATCATTATTTTGTTTCAATTTCATTATACACTTGATATGAGCACTGAGAGGGGTAAGATGTTCGATGAACTATCCAGTTGCCATCACTGAAGGAGAGGGTATTGCATTTGGGTCTATTTGTTTGTCTGTCATCTGTCTATTAGTTTGTCTGCACAGAACTTTAGAGTTTTTCTCTGCAACTGCTTGTCAGATTGAGACAAAATTTTCAACAAAGGAGCGACTACGCATGTAGATATTGATAATTATGTTTTATTGATAATTATGATGTCATAGGTCACGTGACATCCGCAGTCAGCCATGTTGGAAAAATGGAAAAACTTTTGACCTCTGTATCTCTAAAAACCGCACCAAGGAAAAAAAGGAAACTTAGCCCATGACAAGCACACGTCATGGGGATTAAGTGTGATTTCTTTATGACATCATAGGTGCCTTCATTATGACGTCATGATTGCATATGTAGAACACTACATCTGATCAGTATGAAAAATTTTGAGGGTCATCTTGGGATAAAATGGTCCACAGAAAAAAATTTGACGTCATCGGTCACATGATTCGGCAACCAAAAAATATATTGTTACGAATTCGCGCCCGCCGGCGTGCGGACAGCCGCTTTTAGCCAAATCGCGGCCGTACGCCCACCGGACGGACAATTCAGTCGCGACTTTCCGGAACAACGCCGAAAACCAGTCACGGGTGTGCTCCAAGCACACCACAACCTTGTCCGCACTCTACCCGCACTAGAGGGTCCGATCACCAAATAATCGATTTACCTAATTATTCGTGCGGGTAGATTACCGAGAGATTGTACCTCAGCGAGGCCTGCTTGGACACGAGCCGCTTAAGCAGCTCGCTCCATTTGGGATAACCGAGCGGGGTATTATCGCGAGGCCTCACTGGACCCGATTCTATTATCGGCTATTTAAAGGCCCACTAAATTCCAAGAGCAAGATGGCAACTCAATCAAGGGAAAATGATGCGACGAACAGGTTACATTTAAACAAGCACATTTATTATTTCCCACACATATACAGTCATGCAGGTATGGAAAAGCACGCATGCAATTTATACAATGAATTTGCGGGAAGGGACAAGACGCGGGCAAGACAAAGCGCTACGACTGTCTATTTATTATGTACAGTCACTTATACAGTTTTACTTGACGGACTCGGCGCCACAACTTTCATTCAAAGAAAAGCAAGGAAAAACCCCGTCAAAGACGAGGGGGTAGACTGGACCCCTTCGGGTCTTTATGACACGGAGCTTGGTTGACCAAAGAGGCTCCGAGAGACCGGCTGGCTACCTTCACCCTCGTGGTGACTTGCTTGGGCGACTCTCGATGGTCCCACTCCAGCTCCCCACCGAATGCGGGGACTCCAGACTCCAGGCTCCGCGAGCCTTTACACGACTGCTCACAACTCCACCACGACACCCTTTTCTGCTCCTCCACGCACCTCTCCGAGACAGACCGACTCCCTTCACTCGACCCTCTCCACTCGACGACTTCCACTCGCTTCTCTACCTCGCTGCGTTCAGCGCGCGCTTTTATCTCCAACGATCCCGCCCCTCCCTTCCTGGCCCGCGGGGGAAGAAGAATTTGCTGCCGTGGCCCCAAGGGGGTGGGGCGCCGGGCCACTTTCCGCCCAAAATCAGGCCCCAACTTTACATTACCATTGATCCCTGATTCGATCTGCTCCTCCCCCGTCCTGGCACGTGGGAAAAGAAGGAAAGGGGGAGGGGAAATCCCAGGTGTTATCAGAACTTCTTTCTTCACCTTTGTTTCCTTTCCCGACGAGCATCCATGGCAGAGACGTTCTTTGATGTGGAGAGGGTTGTAGTGCAGTTGTGGAGAAGGTGGTTAGGTGGTGTTGGCAGTGTGGGGAAGGTGGTTTATGAGAGCGATGTTGGTGGTTGTAGAGAAGGTGGTTGGTGTTTTGGCGTTGTGGTGAAGGTGGTTAGGTGATGGTGGTTGTGGAAAAGGTGGTTGGTGTTTTGGCGTTGTGGAAAAGGTGGTTGGTGTTTTGGCGTTGTGGTGAAGGTGGTTAGGTGATGTTGGCAGTTGTGGGTGAAGTGGTGAGGATGGCGTGGTTTGTTGAGATGCGGGTGTGGTTGGGGTGGTTGAAAGGCGGTTGGTGTTGTGGTTGGTGGTTGGCATTGTGGTTGGTCCAAAATAACGATAGCAAAAGAAAAACAGCTACCTGAAGATTCACAGCCCGGGTGACACATATAAATCCCTTTAGACAACGGTGGGGAAATCTATCTGAACACTAACTTATCGGCATAACTGATCTAATACCTATATGGTGCTCTGTGAATTTCCACAGCCGTAACACTACCCCCTCCCCTTTTTACAGACTCGTCCCGAGTTGTCGAATTTTTGTGTGCCATCATGTGTAAGTTCTCCCTGATACGATTTATTTTCGGATCCCTGAGTGCGACATTTAGTGTATTCGTGTCCCAAAAATAAATAACCTACGGGCTGAGTAACTGACTAAACAAACCCACTCATGCAGACGACTTAAATAAATTGCCGGCGCTAAGACACACATGCAGGGGGAAGCAAAACCATGTACATTTTTACCCTTAACTTAAACCTTAACCGTATAATTTTAAAACTGCACCATGGCCCAGGACTGGTGGACTCTGCGGGAAAATAAGCAGGGAGCCAGGTTGCTCACACGCAGTCTCTGGCTCATGTAACACATGCTGGTGACAGGGAATATGGCCTCCCCCTTGAAATGAGCGCAGTGAACACAAAACGGTGCACGGGCTGCACAAATGCAGTCTCCGTGTGTGGCTGCCTACAAGGCAGTCCCTGCAGAACAGTGAATGTGCACTGCTGCAAGCAAACACAAGCAAATGAACTGATTGATGGATGAATGGATGAATGCCAAAAACAGATGAGCGGTGCACGGGCTGCTCAACGCAGCCCCGTGGTGTAGATGGATGAATGGACAACACAGTGCATGGGCCGCCAATGCAGTCCCATGATGCGGCTGCCTACAGGGCAGTCCCTGCAGCTTGCGCGGTGATCCTTGCGCACATGGTAATGGACAGAAATGGGGGCAACTGCAAGGAAAGGCTAGCAGGCATGGGGCAAGGCAAAGGCAGGCAGACAAGGCATGGCAAGGCCGGACAAGGCCGTTGTAGCAAAACAGGCCGGCAGGTGAACTGACTGGCACAGGCCTTGTAGCAAAACAGCCGGCAGGTGAACTGACCGGCACAGGCCTTGTAGTAAAAACAGCCGGCAGGTGAAGCTGACCAGTACAGGCCTTGTAGTAAAACAGGCCGGTGGTGAACTGACCGGCACAGGCATTGTAGTAAAAACAGCCGGCAGGTGACTGACCGGCCTCTTGTCTCATCCTGCAAGTGTGTGGAGGGAGTGCGGTGGTGCTGGCCACTCGGAAGGCGGGCTCGGACCTACCCTACTGTCTCCCTCCTAACCTATCGCCTTTGCCTGTCTCTGTCCATACCCACCCCCTTAGTTTGCAAAAATCCAAATTTAGCCCCAACTTATTTTTTTGTTTTACTTAATTTTTTTATTGTCCCTGTAAATTCGTCTCCCTAACCCCCTTTACTGTCTCTGTCCGGCTAGCCTATCGTGTCCGAGCCTACTCCCAACCCCTACATTCCCTTCCTGGAGGGGAATAAGGGAGAGCTAGTGTCCTGTGTCGAGGCCCAATCTAAGCCTCAGAACGGCCTCCCCAGATTTCAGCGATCTTTTTTACCCAAAGTCGGTCCAACGGCCCACAACGAGAGCGAAGGGATGGATGGTGCGGAGGGGTACACTTCCGAATATACCCTAACATTTATTAATCTTAAACTACCCCGGGGCTTTGCAAAAGCGCCTCTCCCTTAAACTGCTGGTTCTAACAACCAAGATTCCCGTCGCCTGTGTTGGTGTCCTCACAAATTTGGGCCATGCCCTCAAATTTTCCCTCGTGCCCTCGCACGGTCTCATGGCTGGGACGCGTGGCTCTCTTGGCAGGAACTACCCTCTGCCGATTCTCCGACGATGGCACCCTCGGGCCCTGCAACTGCCTCAGAGCCTACCAGCTCCCTAAAAACTGTGGAGTGCCCTCCCTGGCGACTCCCCTGAAATGCTCACGTGGCAGGCTGGCGCCCCGGGCCCCTTCCCTGGGTGCCCGTGCCCAATGCACTGCCCACGCGGCCAATGGTGCCCCGGGCCCCGCATCATGCGGGCCCACCCGTGCCCACTACACTATCCCGGCCCCCCATGGACCCTTGGCCTACGGTGGCCGACTAGCCCGGTGCCCGGGGTACCCACTAAGCGATACTCACCGTTCGCAGCCATGCTCCCAGCCTGTCAACAGGGCTCCTGCACCCCTCCAAATGGTTATCGAGCGTACACTCCCACCAACAGCAAAACGACCTCCATTTTGTCAAGTTGACTAACCCACTAACTCACATTACACTGAACCCGTGGTCCCTTGGGTGGGAATCACTCCTCCCCCCAATCACTCATCGCACCATGCATACCACATTCACTCCATACACTCAGGCCTGCTGGCCCTCACTCACTCACTCATCAAGTACATTTTCCACTTCATTTCACTCCATCGCTGATCACTGCCATTCCTCTCACTAATACCCTCAACTAACTCATGCTCCCTCGTCATCCCTTAAAATATAGCACGTTCCATTTAACCTACGTAGCTAAGCTACGTCCCCTCTACGCACTCACATGTCTGTCCATGTCTCCAAAATAATCATTTCCCATTCCTAAATCTAAACTGAATCCCCCTACCTAATCCATTCCACTGGCTCCATGAGGACTTATCTCTGCCCCATGAAGCTGGTCTAACTAACACTAACCCTTCCCCCTAACTAGTGGTGTCCTGTGCCCGGGGAAGGGGGTCTTCCACCCCTTGCCCAGGGAATCCTGTTCACCCGAAGCGAGGCTTGCTTTTTTTTCATGCGTCCACCAGCGCGGCAACTCGCAACCTGCGCTCTACTCTCTGTGACGTCATGGTAGCTGTTCGCGCACCTCGTCCCTCCTCGGACGGTACCATCCGGCAGGGATTTCCCTCCTGCCAGATTCCAACCATGCAGCCACGACGTCCCCCTGTGCATTCAAAACAAACGTCGCGTTTTGAAGGGTTCCCCACACGAACACATGTGCTCAGCTCGTCGGAGCTTTACAAACGCGCTCGCATGGAGAACCCATCCGGTCCAAATTCATATCCAGCCTACCTTCTGTCCGTCTGCGGGGTCGGCTCGAATCCACCGCGGCGTGTCCGGACCGGATTTCACTCGCGCAAGCGCGCACGTGGCGGCCTCGTGCGTAGCACAGCACGGACCCCGCACGCGCTGCCGTGCAAACCCGGCACGGTTCCCAAAACAGCTACGGCCGCTACTCAGCCTTTGTCCACCATCAGGCACTGTCGTCATCGCACTCTCGCGCACAAACTCCCCCGTGCCACAACGCTCACACACCTCACCATGACATTCACACCGGGACATGCGGTTGCATGTTCGTGCATGCCAACCGCCATCTCCCTCACATACAGCGACCTCACACACACGGTCTCTCTCACACACGGCCGTTCACTCACGCATGCCCTTTCACTCGCACACGTGTTTCCACTCACACACGGCCTTTCACTTGCACAGGGGTTTCATTCACACAATGCGTGCTTTCCAGCACGCATTTCGGCACACTCGCAACCACGCACACCATATTACTCACACACGCGGTCTCTTCCACACACGGTGTTTTATCCACACACACCTTTTCACTCAAGCACGCCATTTTACCCACGCACACCATATTACTCACGTGCGCCATTTCACTCACACACGTGGTTGCTTACACACGCGGTCTCTTTCAGACAACGCCTTTCACCCACGCTATGCGCGCGTTGCAGCAAGCATTTTGCCACACTCGTGAACACACACACCGGGACATTCACAATGGGGAATCGGCGTCACCACAAGGGCTCCCGGGGTCTTCACACCCCCAAAGCTCCACGTGTACCCGTCTACAGCACTCGCCTCCTCTACCTCGCAAAGCTCGACCGGACCCACCTGGTCGAGATCCGTTTCAAGGGGGAATATTCCATCCCCTCGTTCCATAAGGAGGCCATCCGGTTGCTTGCACCAGGTTACGACACATTCCCTGAGCTCCCCTTCATTGTCCTCCACTACCTCTATGTGTGTGTGCTCGTCTTTCACCCTGTCTTTATCGTGTAGTCTCTCCTCTACTTTTTCTATCTCCCGCGTCTCTGTTATTTATTTTAATTCCTGCGTCTCCCTTCGTGTCTCTGTTAATTCTATTTCCTTCGTCTTTACGTGTCTTATACACGTCTAAGTCACTTCATTTAATTTTTCTCTCTGTCACCGTCACCTTCTCTGTCACCTGCTCGAGTCTCGCCCAACGCGTCTCCCGAATTATTTTGACCTCCCCCACTTCCACCGCGGGGCCGACACGGTCCACACTCCCCCTCAGCTCGTTCGCTCCAGCACGTGGTGCCGCCATTATGCCCGCCTGCAGGCATCGCCCCATGCGCTGCATCTTACCCCGCAGCGTTTGCACATTCTTATCCATTCTGTTTTCCATTTGTTGCGCATTCGTATCCATTTTTTTATTCATGCCATCTATTTTGTCATTCATTCGTTGCATATCCCCACTCATCGCTTGTCTGAACATCACCATTTGTGCGATGCCCGATGACTCTAGCCGGACCGATCCACCATTATCGGTCGTGGTTTCGCTGGGGACTGGGGAGGGATTTTGAGGGAGAAGGGGGGGGGGCGTGTCATGCACCTTGGCCACCGCCGCGCCCATTTCGCGCTCTGGGTTCGTTTGTGGGGGATGTTCAGCCTGCATGTTAATGTTCTGCACGGGGATTTCGTCCTGCTACATGGATGCTATCATTTCCAATTCTATTTCTAATCCTCCCTGCCCCTGTTCGCCTTGAAATGCCATATTTCGTATTGGAACAATTTTACATGCTCGTAATTTGATGGAACCAGAGGGTCGCCACGCACACTCTTGATCCGGTTCCGTTAATTTGGTTGGAGGCAGGATGGATTCGAATCTCACTCCCGGACACCAGTGTTACGATTCGCGCCCGCCAGCGTGCGGACAGCCGCTTTTAGCCGAATCTCGGCCATACGCCCACCGGATGGACAGTTCAGTCGTGACTTTCCGGAACAACGCTGAAAGCCAGTTACGGGTGTGCTCCAAGCACACCACAACCTTGTCCGCACTCTACCCGCGCTTCAGGGTCCGATTGCCAAATAATCGATTTAGCTCGTTATTCGCGCGGGTAGATTACCGAGAGATTGTACCTCAGCGAGGCCTGCATGGACACGAGCCGCTTAAGCAGCTCGCTCCATTTGGGATAACCGAGCGGGGTATTATCGCGAGGCCTCGCTGGACCCGATTCTATTATCGGCTATTTAAAGGCCCACTAAATTCCGAGAGCAAGATGGCAGCTCAATCAAGGGAAAATGACGCGACTATCAGGTTACATTTAAACAAGCACATTTATTATTTCCCACACGTATACAGTCATGCAGGTATGGAAAAGCACGCATGCAATTTATACAATGAATTTGCGGGAAGGGACAAGCGCGAGCAAGGCAAAGCGCTATGACCGTCTATTTATTATGTACAGTCACTTATACAGTTTTACTTGACGGACTCGGCGCCACAACTTTCATTCAAAGAAAAGCAAGGAAAAACCCCCTCAAAGACGAGGGGGTAGACTGGACCCCTTCGGGTCTTTATGACACGGAGCTTGGTTGACCGAAGAGGCTCCGAGAGACCGGCTGGCTACCTTCACCCTCGTGGTGACTTGCTTGGGCAACTCTCGATGGTCCCTCTCCAGCTCCCCACTGACTGCGGGGCTCCAGACTCCAGGCTCCGCGAGCCTTCACACGACTGCTCACAACTCCACCATGACACCCTTTTCTGCTCCTCCAAGCACCTCTCCGAGACAGCCCGATTCCCTTCACTCCACCCTCTCCACTCGACGACTTCCACTCGCTTCTCTACCTCACTGCGTTCAGCGTGCGCTTTTATCTCCAACGCTCCCGCCCTCCCTTCGCGGCCCGCGGGGGAAGAAGAATTCGTTGCCGTGGCCTCAAGGCGGTGGGGTGCCGGGCCATTTTCCGCCCAAAATCAGGCCCCCACTTTACATTACCTTTGACCCCTGACTCGATCTGCCCCTCCCCCATCCCGGCGCGCGGGAAAAGAAGGAAAGGGGGAGGGGAAATCCCAGGTGTTATCGGAACTTCTTTCTTCGCCTTTGTTTCCTTTCCTGACGAGCATCCATGGCAGACATTTTTTGATGTGGAGAGCATTGTAGTGCGGTTGTGGAGAAGGTGGTTAGGTGGTGTTGGCGGTGTGGGGAAGGTGGTTAATGAGAGCGATGTTGGTGGTTGTGGAGAAGGTGGTTGGTGTTTTGTTGTTGTGGTGAAGGTGGTTTGGTGATGTTGGCTGTTGTGGTGAAGGTGGTTGGTGTTTTGGCATTGTTGTGAAGGTGGTTAGGTGATGTTGGTGGTTGTGGGTGAAGTGGTGAGGATGGGGTGGTTTGTTGAAATGCGGGTGTGGTTGGGGTGGTTGAAAGGCAGTTGGTGTTGTGGTTGGTGGTTGGCGTTGTGGTTGGTCAAAAATAACGATAGCAAAAGAAAAACAGCTACCTGAAGATTCACAGCCCTTTAGACAACGGTGGGGAAATCTATCTGAACACAAACTTATCGGCATAACTGATCTAAGGACCTATATGGTGCTCTGCGAATTTCCACAGCCGTTACAATATTTTTAAGCCTTCAAAAAAATATATATTTTTAAACCTTCAAAAATCTTCCTCTCTGAAGTGGCTGAACAGATTGAGATGAAACTTTACACGTATGACCACCTAACCATGAGGAACAAAAGGTTCACACATATGACATCATAGGTCACATGGTTTGGCAACCATCTTGGATTTACCCGAAAACCTATAAAAATCTTCTTCTCCAAAATGGTTGAACAGATTGAGGAGAAACTTCACACAAATGTTCCCCAAGCCTTGGGGATACCACCCAGGTCGAAAAACCAGTTAAAACCAGTACACATTTTCAACTGGTCTCTATTGGTTCTAATTGGTCTTTAACTGGTCTCTATTGGTTTCAACTGGTACCAGTTAAATTCAGTCAGAATTCCAATTTCCCAGTTGAAAAAACCAGTAGCTCATATTTGTACCAGTTAAAGTCTTACTGGTTCCAGTTGATACCAGTTGCAATGTACTGGTCCCAGTTGATACCAGTTGCAATGTACTGGTCTCCCAGTTGATACCAGTTACAATGTACTGGTCCCAGTTGATACCAGTTAGTTAAATACATGTATTTCAACTGGTAATATATCACTCTATTCCAATTTCCATATTAAAACCAGTAAGAAACAAACTGGCTTTACTGGTACCAGTTGGCTACTGGTTTTCAACTGGTACCAGATGACCAGTAAGCTACTGGTCTTTACTGGTTTTTTGACCTGGGCAGGGTATTCACGAATAATTGTTGATAACTCACATGGTCTGGCAGCCATATTGAATTTAGTGAAAATCTTTTTTGTATTCTTTCTCTTGAACCACTTCAATGATGATACAGTAGTGATGCAGAAGATATGTTTTAAGTTTCAACCTGATCGGATGCATGGTGTGGCAGCAAAAATTATCTTTTTTTTGATCTGTGTTCTTTTTATTTTTTTTTTTATTTTTTTTATTTTTGAATAAGGCTCACTTGGCTGTGCCTGGATGGGGTTGAGTGTAGAGGAGTAGCATCTGAAACCCGAATCCTATCCAGGTTCGTCCTGATGACCTCATCTTTGCTTTTTGCTTGTTCGGGTTACTTCTGATTACTCCAATGCAGGATTGTACCTATCTGGTCTTCCATTTGATTTGAATATAATTTATTTTAAGTGCATTCTAAATTTAGTTGAATAATAATAAATGTCATGTGTCATGGAGAGGTGTCCAATCAAAGAGGGGTTGCATCAAAGCGGGACGTCTTGGTACCCGGTCATCACTGCCAGCAGTTATAAAGTGGCAGTTCTAATTATATCTCTAATTACGTAACTCACCAGTACCTAAACACCACACAAAACAAGTCCTGGCGAGGATCGGCAATCTCTGATTGCTATTTTTCTTGTTTTTAATTGTTTTGGAACCTACCTGGAAGATTATTACAATATTATCACACATTATTATTATCATTATTATTATTACCCTCTTTTCCCGAATCAAAAAGTGGAGTGAAGAAGGTTTGCTTTATCTGTCTGCTGTCTCCACAAACGTCATTTTATGCTCGAGGAACAAATTAATTTCAATTGAATGTTATATTTTGAACACAAATTGGAATATTAATCGGAAAACAAACTTGTAGTTTAGCAGTAGTTTGTCTCTGAATTCCTCCCAATCACGCATGTACAGAGAGGAGTGAGATGATTTTTTGTACTGTCTGCCTGTCTGGCAGTCAGACAAAGTTGAAAATCATTCAAAACAGGAAACGTACTGTTTCTAAGGACATCGTAAAGGACACAAACAACAGGCATAAATAATTAATGTAACGTGTTCAACTGTATCTACACTGTAATGTATAAGACACTGTATCTACAGCAGTAAACTTCAGCACATTTTTTTTCTATAACCTTAGAAATATTTATTTTATTTCAATTGAAATACAGCAGACCCTCCCTGTTCGCAGGGTTATGTTCTTGCAAAAACCCACATTAGGCGAACACGCAGTGTGCAAATTTAAGACCGTATGGGGAAAAGAACCTATAGGGTTCGGGGAACGAATCCCAAAAATCTTCGACTTTTTTTTAAACCTAAACTAGTCCTGCACTGTACTCTATAGCAAAAAGGGGAAAACACTTAAAATTGTACTTACCTTTGATGATGACGATGATTATGATGATGGGTGTTGGAGGTTATTGAGATGACGTCAACGTCTCTGGTTTCGGCTGGTCAGGATCATCAGACTTTGTGAAGAAGGAGGTGATCTTTGCTGCTTTGCCTTGTTCTGCATGTCCTTATAGACCTCTGTATAGGGTGCCATGACAGCGTCCATATCGCACTTGAATTTGAAGCACTTCTCCATGAAGACTGGCGAAAACCTCTCAAGCTATGTGCCTCAATCTGCTTTATCCCAAGTGTTTTCTTTCACGCTCCTCAACTTGATCTTATTTCCCCCTCTTCGCTTCAAAACAAGAAAACAAATATTTTCGCTCGAAAAAATAAATCATGAACTCATTCTGTCTCCTATTTCCTTCCTTGGTTCATTCTTTATTTCTTCCTTTCTCATTACTTCCCAATTGAACGAGCATTCCTCATAATCGATTAATTTGCTTCTTATTTTAAAAGCTTTTCATAACATTTTATGTTTCATTTGCCTTATTTCACTAAAACACACATGTTCTTCTTCTTCATAACTATTTACTGTCAGGAACACCCCACAATGTAATTAAAAGACTGGCAAAGATGAAATCATGCAATATCACGATATAACAAACAAAATCACGCAATATCAACCTATATCACACAATAACAAATGAAATCACGTGATATCAATGTAAATCACGTGATATCACACAATAACGAATGAAATCATGCGATATCAATGTAAATCACGTGATATCACAATCGACAGAATGTTACACGACATCACTGGCATAAATGCCCCATTCGGAGGAAAAGTATTCCTCATGGGAGGAGACTTTCGCCAAGTGTTACCTGTTGTCCCAAAACAATCTCAAACTGTCATTATTGAAAACTGCCTCAAACATTCCGCACTATGGCCACATTTCAAGATTGTGAAGCTGACAAAAAATATCAGGATTCATGAAAATCAACAACACTATGCACAATGGCTCCTACAATTAGGCAACGGCGAACTCCACAGTCAGCTGACCAATGCACCATCATCATCCATCGAAATCCCACCCCAGTGCAACATCGTCACCGAACAAGACAACATAGTGGATGCTGTGTTCACAAATGTAACCGATCCTCAGGCACTGTCCAACACTGTGATTCTGACACCACTCAATGAGACAACATTGACGCTGAATGACAAAGTCATAAAAAAACTCCCAGGTCTGCCAAAAACCGACACCAGTGCAGACAAGGCCATCTCGCATGATGAAAATGAAGCCAACAACTACCCAATGGAATTCCTTCACTCTATCACCCCAACCGGCATGCCACCGCATCGCCTCATTTTAAAACCAGGTGCAATAATCATGCTATTACGCAACCTAGACATTACCAAAGGACTGTGAAATGGCACAAGACTATACATTAGACGCCCCCATGAGCACGTACTAGATGCCGAAATCCTCACAGGAAGCCATGTCACACAATCAGTCCTCCTCCCGCGAGTTAAACTTGCCCCATCAGACGCCAACCTTCCATTCACACTGCAGAGGATACAATTTCCAGTCAGACTCGCATACTCGATGACCATAAACAAATCCCAGGGCCAAACATGTGACAAACTCGGAATATACCTCCCAGCCCCCGTGTTCTCCCATGGCCAACTATATGTTGCATTTTCGCGTGCAAGAGGTTACTGCTTCATATCTATCAAAGTGGACAATAATTCCTCACAAGGACTATTCAGCAAACAGACACTCACCCAAAATGTCATCTATAGTGGGGCAGATAACAGCAATTTTTGAGAGGAATCATGCAAATGATGATACAAGCATCAAATTTGGCACATTTGTTCTCCAGGGGATTCTAATCAAAACTGCCTGATTGGCCATTTGAAAATCCAAATTTTGAAAAATTTGAAGAAAAAAAAACTTCAAAAAAGTCAAGATCACGAATCAATGTTGGATGCTGGCTGAGATTGGTGAATGTTTCAGAAACATCATCAAAGACGTTCCAAGTCTGCCATGCAGTTTTCTTCCCTTTACAGCGGAAGGCAGACACGACCACATCCATTAAACGCATGGAAGTATGGGATCCCTCAAGCTTTCTCAGGCCCTCTTGCAGAAACTACCTCATGGACTGGAATCCATTGCGCCTTGGCTCCTTGGCCAAAGGCAATCCACATGTTCTCAAGACCTATTTCCTGGAAGGATGGCAGTACAGATATTACTATGACTAGTACGTCCGTGTCATTAGCCTTAATGATAATGGACTTGCTACCATCCGTCGTTGCATCCCTGCCGTGTACAAATATTCGAGTGTCAGCTTCTTCATGACAACATGGAGACACAGCATCCAGTGACTTCCTTGTGTTGCTAATGGCATCTTCTCCTTTTGTGACAATGACTGTGCTTGTCGTCTGTGCTTCACACATCTTTTCCGTAAGGAAGTGAAACAGCTCAGTCTTGTTGCTGTCATCTCGAAGAAAGCTTCTCCAGTTAATTGGGGGGTCTTACTGGTTCCTGTCACTCTTCTTCTGATTCCTTGCCCCCTTTTCGACCTTGCCTCGGACTTCAGACTTGACTTCTTGTACACATCAAACACTACCTCCGCCCTCTCGTACCTGGCACCATAGGATTCCACCTTTGAGATGATGTCTTCTTTAGCATAGTCATCAAATATCTTTGAAGTGCTTGGAGGTAGGGCATTGATAAGTGCTGAGCCATCAATGATGACTGCATCTCCCCTTGGTTCTCTGTCTGGGATGTTCACTTGCGCTTCAAGAATTTCAGCCAGCTGTGACTTCAAATGTTTTTTTTTTTTCAAAATTTGGATTTTCAAATGGCCAATCGGGCAGATTTGATCAGAAAGCCCTGTGGAACAGAAATGCCAAATTTGATGCTTGTATCATAATTTGCACGATTTTTCTACTATCTACTGCACTAACAGGGAGGTCCTTCAGAAAACTAAGAACAGGTAACCATAGTGCATCACATCTCTAATGACACCCTCCCCAGCTTCCCATAACATGAACTATTATGCCTCATCCACCTTTTGCCACCCATTCAACTCGGTGCGGAGCACGGGTATATGTTAGTTATGTGAATATGATGGATGTGGTTTTTGTGGGTGGAGCTTGTGTGGGGTGGGGTTTATGTGTGTGGAGCTTGTGTGTATGGGGGCATTTGTGGGTGGAGTCAAAAAGGGGTGGAGTTAAAAAAGGGGTGGAGTCAAAAAAAATTCAATTTATTATCTTTGTGTTTTGTAATTCCTGTGAATAAAATGAACCTAAAATCTCTTCCCCTTCTAAGTCATATACCTTATAGGTCCAAGGAACTGTAGCGAGTACATCAACGATTTTAAAAAGCTCATTTGTCCATCACTTTGTATAACCTTTTTCAAAATGAGATTTCCACCTATATATTCTTACGAAATCACCAACTTTGAACTTTGGTTTTCTGACATTAGTCTCTTTTTCATATTCTAATTTTGTAAATGTTTCTGATGGCTTGGTATTCGTTGAGGTGTGAATCGTATCATTATACTTATCTACAATATCCTGAATTAAAGATACCCATTTTTGAGAACCGAGTTGAGTGATTTTTTTTTAAAATAGTCTCCCTTTTAAAGTGTGATTGAAGCGCTCAATAACAACCACTTTTCCTTCATTAAAGGTACTGTATAATGTAATGCTGTTATTTAAAAGAAAATTCATAAATTTCTTGTTGTTGAACTCTGTACCCTCATCAGTCCACAATTTTTGAGGTTTTCTCTTGCTTTTATTGAATATCTGTTGGAAGGCTAACATATAAGAGTATTACCTGTTTTGTTTTTCAAACGGACGACCCATGCATATCTACTCCTCATATCAATAACGGTTAAAGCATATTTGTACCCCATATCATTATTGAGAAAAATGAAATCAGTGGACCAGATATAATGAATATCCTTTGAATAAACCTTCCTTCTATGAAACTTTATGATTATTGTTTTATGTAATTCATCAGCTTATTGCTGTTCAATCTTAATGACATCATTCGAGCCTATAAGTTTTTTTTTTTTTTTGAATTTCCAAGCCCAAGTTTCAATTTAGCACTGATCATCTTCTTCACGATGAACCTATCAACTTTTTCTCTCAAGGTTGGATTTTGTATCAGAGACAAATTATACAACATTTCTCTATCGGTTCATGTTTTTCTTCCAATGTTGTGGTATTTCCATAATCAATATCGTGCCTCATGCACACTTCATCAACCCTATTGATCGGTTTGCTCCACGGTTTAGGATTGTCAGCCTCATCTAATCTTTTATTCAAGTTTGTTCCTGGACCACAGAAAGAATACCATGGTAGATGTAATTCCCCTGGTCTTCCAGTAGTTGTAAATTTACTTCCTGATAACAACTTTTGTATATCTCCCCCACGTTTGTGTTTTGGGAATTGACTTTTTTGAGCCACACACCGAACATGTACCTTTTTGTATAACCCTGTCATTTTTACTTTTAAAATATGAGATTGTTAGTGTTAGTTTTCTTTTTACATTTGAGACCATAACTCATTTATTTATGAGAAAAATTCCTGCAGAGTGTGAAAACCTTTTTAGTTTCCAATATGCACATTTGAATCTTAATTTTTAAAACATAAAGAATCCTCAGAAATGTCTTCACTCACTCTCTCCATTTATTTAAGAAAAAAAAATGGAAAACTTTAATTAAAGTCAGTCACACCAACATCATCAATAATATAATCTTTTCCTTCTTTCTCTTCTTTATCTCCACTTTCTCGTTTATATTGTCTCCCTGAAACCGATGTTAATAGTCTTGACACAAATATTTCTCATAGACTTGTCAATTCTTTGTTTTCCTCCTTTGAGATTTCCTCCGAGATTTTCCTCCTTTGCGTTGAGATTTATTTATTTTCTGTAATACCCCCAATCTTTTTCTAATCTCACTGGTTTCCATACTTTTATATTTATTTATTCTCTCTCTTTCCTCCCTCTCCCTTGCCTCCTTCTCTCTCTTGCCTCTTTCTCTCCCTTGCCTCTTTCTCTCCCTTGCCTCTTTCTCTCTCTTGCCTCTTTCTCTCTCTTCTCCCTTGCCTCCTTCTCTCTCTTGCCTCCTCTCTCTTCTCCCTCTCCTCCTTCTCTCTCTTCTCCATCTCCTCCTCTTTTCCCTTTCCTCCTTCTCTCTCTTCTCCTCCTCCTTCTCTTCTCCCTCTCCTCCTTTGTCTCAGTTTCTTCAACTCCTTCCTCGTCCCTTACTACCCTTGAATCACTTACACCCCATAAAATATCATACATATATTCATCAGGATTTCTTGTTATTCCTATATCCAAAATATTTTTTTTTACAACAAGAAACCAATAAAATTTCTTCTGAATTTCTAAAAGAGCCTTGTGTTTTCTTAACTTTATAATTTTTTCATTATCTACCATTTTAATTAAATCCAAAGTTGTTGGTTTATTAACATCAGTATAAACCCAATCTTTTATTGAAAATACCTCATTCTTATGTTGTAGAACATATTTATTAAAATACCGAATACCCTTTTCTTGAAGGTATGCTTGGACACAGAAATGATAATTTTCTTGAAGCCTTCTTGCTGTCATTTATGTATTAGAAATATATGACAGATTAATATAATGACAGGAAATACCTCTCCATCTTCCCATAGTTAAATCAGTTTGTATTCCCTTACTTATTACATATGATCCTGTTCTTTCTGTTTTCATGATATAAACTATGGCAAAACCATTCTTAACTTTATCCTTATTAAATTCTTTTATTTGTTGTTTACGAATCGTGCTTCCACAAAACTCATTCTCGGCACCAAGTAGATAATATTCTTCCTTATGAGACTGATTTATTTGTTCCAGGTCTTCTTGGTTAATTTTAAATGACCAATTATACCCTAAATCATTCATATCATATCCCCATTGTTCTATTCTCATACAAACGACACGCCCTTCTTTGTAAAATTTTATTTAATTGTAACTGTGAATTCTGTATGACCCGGAGATAAAATCAACACTTCTGTATCTTTGGAATACACAGCCGTTTTGTTTAAGGATATATATGTTGTGATAAATCTCTTAATCTCTCCAAGTCATTTGCGTCAGTCGGGCTTGGATAATTTATTAATTTATGAGCATTTTTCATATTAATATTTTTTGCTATACTATATTTCTGTCGTTCAGCCTGTGCCTTTGTGTAATAATTTGATAAATCAATATCCAGTTCTTGGGATATACCAAACATAGAACCATCTTTACCAACATAAGTCATTTATATTAGATTAAAAATAATGTCATTAAAATTTTTAATTTTTGTTGAGTTGAAATAACACATTGAGACATAATTGACCCCAACACTTGGAATTTAATTATTGGACCTGAAATGTTTGATAAACACCATTCTGTAAGAATTTTATGACTTCAACAGGTGGTGGAAGACCAAAACTATCAAAATAATATTTGTCTTGACTATTAAAAATAAAAATCCAATGAGAACCGTTCCCATTATTATCTTCTAAGTTCATAATAATATTCTTTGTATGTTTGGACACGTTTGTTAATTCATCTCTCATACAAATAACCACATTATGAATTTTTAATTTCTTACAATATTTGATAACTTCTAAATTTTATGTTGTATTCTTTCCAAATTCTTTAAATCACTCATCAATGCTCATTTATTTATTAGAACGATATAATCCATTACCCTTTTTAGTTAATTTTAGACCTGCTTGTGCGATGGAAGAAAGCATTTCTCCAACTAACAATCTCGTTTTATCAGGCAGACTTTCAAGTTTTTCAGCAAAATTTACAATTACACCACTTCCACTAATTTGTTTCTCCAACTCTTTGTTATGTCTTTCCAATTCTTTTTGAGCCTGGAGTTGAGCCTTCCTTTCGTTGGCAGTTTTCACCGCTGCTGAAATACCTCCCCGTCAATGCTCCAGCCGCACTTAAACCAGCAAATAAAGGAATTAGAAATGGGAGAAATCCTCTACTCATCTCTCATATTGAATATTTCTTCAACATTGTTTTTGACATTTTAATTTTAAGTGAGCCATTATCGTTCAAGATTTTCACCTGTTCTCTTGTGAGCAAAACATAAATTCTTACTGCTCCTTTTCTCTGAATTGTAGTAACGTTAATCATACAAGGCTTTTGATTTTGAATGCAAGATTATAGTTTATGAAGATTGATTTGATTAACATATACCCCAGTTGGCACTTTACTAATTTATTTGTCAAAAAATTTATGAGACTAATCATAACACCATTATCTGTATTAATCTGTAATTCTGTTTCTTCCAAAAGCAAACAATATGCATCAACTTCTTCACTCTCTCTCCTCTTTTAATGCATCGGGAAGTATACAATCGATTAGACTTTATAGTTTCCTTTTGAGCACTCGGGTCAATCGCATAGATTGTATACAGACTTTTAAATGCTGTCATATCCAAAATAGGTTCTTTATTTCCATTGCTTTCACACACCTTTTGGTAAGACTTGTATGCTTCAGCATAATAATTTTTTTCCAAATTAATTTCAAATCTATCTCGTGGATAAAATGTTCCATCTGGAGAAACATGAAGTTGTTTCACCTTAGCATTATCACTCAATGCATTATTCTTATCAGTAGCATTATCACCATCTGTTTTTTAAAAAAATGAGCCACAGATATCGTGGCTTTCCTTCCAGAACACCCAAATTCCACGTGTAAGTGGTTTGGTTCAGTTTTACGTGTTGGCATCTTCTTTAAGGTATGATACATTGAGTGGCTTATTTGAGTTAAGTTTTCTATTCAACATCTCTTCTGTTTTAAGATTAGGAGTATATTCACTAATGTACCAACTAATTTAATCAATAACAAATTTATTCTGATCAGCAAAAGCATTAGCCACACCAAAAAGCAATCTATTTTCATGATCATTCCTTTGCTGTAGAAATCTAATTTTAAGACCATACAGAACTTTATCATGATGACAAAATCAAAATATACCTTTAAGAAGAACTGCCACAGTAAAACTATTTCCTGCTTTTGCATCATCATTATACATTCCTTTCCTTTGACTATATCCAGGGTCTGTGTTTGTTCCCGTTGACATATCAGGAATAAAACCTTCGACAGCCCCTTTTCCTATTCTATCAACAAATGAATATCGTGTAAATGTCATCATTTCAGATGTAGCAGAGATTTCAGATGTATCAACCACTTCAACTTGTTGTGTTCCAATGTACAAACGAACACTATCAAACATTTTCCAGAAGCAATCATCACGCAATCACGAAGAAGCAAGCAATCACGAGTGTAGCGTTTGTGTTCGTCGCAGCCTTAGTGAATGTAAATTTACACAACAAGAAACTTTTGGCTAGATTCAAATAAGTTTGTTGATTATTTATTTCAAAACTTTTTGTTCCATTTGCATTCCAGTCTGTTCCAGTTATTGCATTTACCTTGAAGTAGTCTTCTTTTTTAGTAGAGTTTGAGATGACAATGGTATCATCCAAATCATAGATACTATCAATTGCTTCCATACTTGTATTTATTCAGGAAAAAAAAGATGTTAAAACTTTTGAAACCTTGACCCAAGTATTTGAATTATTTTCTGTCGTTCTTGGGGAGAGTTTTGCCTTTCTTAATTTCTTTTATTGCTTTTAATTTATGAGATTCCTTTTGGGCATCTTTTAGCACCCGCTACATTTTAGCACCCGCTTCACCCGTGTAGCACTCGCTCCACCTGCATAGCACCCGCTACATTTCCCACAGCAGAAGCAGTTGAACCAATTAGGTCTATTTTTAAGAATAGTTGAACCTATACCCATTAGAGTGTCAATTATCCCATTTCCTTTTTTTCTAAATTGATGTCCGACACCCCTTTGTCTCTGGTTTATAGTATCCTCTACCAAGATACATACCATGACCCTTGTAGTATGGGGAAAGGAACATCCCATTCCCTGTAATTATTTTATATTTTTCCCAACTCGTATTTCCTCACAATAACCATCGTATTTATTTATTGGAAAACTTCACGTAGGTGAATTCTGATGGATAGAATTTCTCCATTAAAATAAATCATGCGATTATCTTGGTCGGTTATCCTAAAATTTACTCTGTATATGGTTTTTCCTGTCACAGGTAGATAAACCAGATTTTTGGGTTCCATATTGAAGTTATAACCAATTGGGGTTGAGTATGCGCTGAATGAAAATATTGTATTTGTTCTTATTCCATCATTATAAGCGCCATCAATCAAATCACAGTGAGTTAATACCGAATTTATGCCTGAGGATATTTGAATGACATTATCACTGTAAAACGTCCCATTAGTTTCAATCTTTTTTGAGGAGAAACCCAATAACTCTCTAAATGAATTATCAATTGTGAAATCAACCTTGTAGTTATTTTTAAGTTTAATCGTTGATTTTGAAGAATGTTTTTGAATATCTATAACAATATTTTTTGGTTCATCACCCTGTTCTTTCATAAGACGAGCAATTTCGGAAGATATTTGAGAAATCTTGTATGCTCCGGCTGAAACTGTTATCGTTTTGTATCCACTTCCCGGATTATAACTAAACTTGTCATTTTTTTTGGTGGTATTAAACAAGGTATTATAAGTTTCCATGGACAATGAAGACACCTCATATTATTTTGTTGCGTCAAGTTGTCGTGGGCATGGGAATGAAGATGTGTGGTCGCTTGTGAAATTAAAACGAAGGATTGTGCTTCTCATCTTATTTAATACCAGTAAAGGTGCCCGTCTTCGATGGGCGTCACTGGCAACATATGGTAAAAGACAGATAGCATGAATGTATTTTAAACAATATATTATATCATTTTTATCCATTGATTATCATTCAGGTTTTCCCCTTCGACTGTCCTGCAGTAGCTCCACTTCGATTGCATTACCACGTAGTTTAGTGACTACACAACGTGTACCATTCGTGAGTTCCGGAGGATCTTTAAATTAAATCATAGAGCGCATTAAAATTACAGGGCACCCTACTTTAAAGTGATCCAAAAGGCTGGATCAGTTTCGTCTACATATTCATATCTTGTAGATTTTAGCTGGCTGGATCAGTTTCGTCTCCATATTCATATGTTGTAGAAATTAGCTGATTCTGAAACTGTTAACAGCATGTCGATCGGATGGTTCTGTGATTTTCTACGGTTGTAAACAGAAGTACGACTTAATCCTGTTATGCGAAGACCCGAGATTTTTATGTGCACGTGCTCAATCCCGCACCCACCCGGAAAAGGCCCAAGTACACTGTCAGTACTCACCTCCACACTAAAACGATGATCATGATTTTGGGTTTGACCGTAACTGACCGGGTGATACTTTGTTGGCAGTTGGTCCGGCTGGGCAGCGGGTATCGGTCGATGAAAATTTCAAAACGGCAACCACGTATAAAAAAGCAAAGAAATACTTTGTACTTAGTCAGAAAGTCATGGTTTTGTGAAGAAACTACGGCACATGGAAAGTGAAAATTCGTCAGGTATGAACTCAACTGTTTTCTCCCCAAATGGAGCGTGATTCTATGAGCCGAACTCATCTTAGTGGTCCTCTAAAAAATGGGAAACATTTTTATTTCTTTTTTGTGCAATAATTCCTCCCATTTTGCAAATGGAGAACATGAACTGTTTAACTTCCATAATCCTCAAAACGAATTTTGAGGGGCCTCTTAAGGAAGACAATATCATTACTATATATGTCAAAGCTTGTTTCATTTCATGCAGTAACAAAAATCTGATGGTGGAACAAAAAAAGGGGCATGCCGAAATATTAATATAGATGAGATAAAATGTCTTTATATTGACATTTATTAATTACTAGCAGGGATACCCGTGCACCGCACGGGAATCCTGTGGATGAAGGTGGATCTGAAGGAGTATATGTCAGAGTTAATTGTGAAATTGTAGAGGCTGCCACCATTATTTTTTTTTTCATCACCACTATAATATTATATTTTTCCGCCATGTTTTATATGCAGAAGACTCTAGTTCAAAAATGTTAAAATTTATTGCCGCATCAGATAAAAAACCGTAATGCCTCAACAATGTGAGGCTGGTTTCATGTCATCAATTGTGACTTCATTTATACGTCGGGCATAACCCAGCCTGGCCCAGCGTATTTGATTTATTTACGTCTGTTATTCTGATAACGTCAAAATTATAACCGTTCTTGAAGTAAGAATTGGGAGACGTGTATTATGAAACGGCATACCTCTGAACGCCTCTGTCGCTGTTGCCGTGTGCATGCAGTTCAAGAATTCAAATTTGTTCGCTTTCGCAGTGGCATAATGTTTTGGGTTTCTAAGCTGTTATAACAGGAGGAGAATGTGTATGTTTAAAAAGTCAACGAATACGAACATTTTGTATTTCAAAAAACCCGAGTGTTTTTCACCATGAAGCTTTTTGTTACAATTAATACGCCGGCGCACTATTCGAAAGCCATTTTTTTTATGGAAATATATATTTATATATATATATATATTCATTTTTATGGAAAGCCACTTAGCAGCGCATCCTGGAGCTGAATGTTAGGTCTATATGTGTCTAAAGTTTCATCAAGATCAGTTCACTGGTCTAGGAGCTTATTGGTTACAAACAAACAGACTTTTTCTTTCAAATGACAGACAGACAAACAGACAGAAGGACTGCCATTTATATAGTAGATTTTCATGTTCATCAACTGCTCTAAAATGGCTGATGCTTCATTAAAACAATTATTTCCAGCCTTCTTACAACCGAACAGCAATAAGTCTATTAACTAATTGTGATGGGTCATTTGGAAGAAAACTAACACCTGAACCAAGACAGGCTACTTCAAGCCTGAATAATGTGTTTCTCCTTCTCATTCTCCCTACTTTTACCAGATAGACTAACCCTATAATTAAGAGAGTCCAGCAGATCAATATATACTCTATCATCATTATTTTTCATATCCAATGGTTTATCAAAATACTTTGATTCATCCCTCACAGTTGAACCTTGTGTTTCATCTTTTGTGAGAAGAAACATTAATATTGGGGTTAATTTAACAGGGGGTTGAGCAGAACTCAAGAACCTTAATTCATCATTAAATATCAATACCTTTTCTTGAACAAGATTAAATATTGATGGTTGCTCTGTTGGAATGAGTCCTGCTTTGGTTTTTGAATCTGCTGAATATTCATTGTTTTGAAGAGCATGCACAATATAATCAGGGGGTTGAATAATCTTCTTCCAGTTGTTGAAATAATCCTTCATCATAATATTCTAATTCTCCGACATGCTTTATTCCTCCTCTGTCATTTGACTGAAATCTTTTAACATTAGAAGTTTTTAAGGAGTATATTCTATCGTGGGAACTGTGGAAACATCTATAATTTTTTCTTGGGAAGTTTTTAAAAGTGGTTTAAAAAATTTCTCGTTTTTTCTTTCAAATGCTTCTTCACCTGTTAGTTTTTGTCTGCGTTTCTTCTTTATGTCTTCCTGTTGTTTTACAACTTTTGAAACCAACTCTTGATGCTCCTTAAATCTTCTTGCTCTTTCTTTCGCATCCATTTATTTATTGGAAATATCATTCACTGAATTATAAAGGTCAACAGGGAAATTTTCCTTTTCTTCATCATTAAAGTAGATGTGTTCAAATAAATCCTTTTCTTTAAATGTTTCATCAAATTCTTTATTAACATTAATACGAGTTGTAATTTCTTCTTCACTAATATTTGTGTCTCTGCTTTTCATACGTTTACGTTGAGTTTCTTCATCAACATCAAAACCGAATGATAAAATCTTAAACCAATTACCACTCAGATGTTTAATAATTAGTCTCATTCCTTCTGGATTAGTTTCTAATATCCCAAGACCACCAGATTTTAGTTTATTTAACTCACTCTTACAATGTGAATATTTCGTTGTACCAAGAGAAACCTCCTCAAATATTTGGCCTTCATTCCTCAATCGCATATGTTCCTCTCCTGAAATATAGGAATAATCTTCACCTTATACTTCTCCAGGTCTTATTGCTCGAGTTGTTGTTGATACAATACGAACTCCATCGTGCTTTTCAAGCAAATTTACAATATTCTCAATTGTACTGTAGAAGAACCTTGATTTATAAAAGTTTTTTTTCCAGAAGCAGATTTACCCACAAGATTTATAATAATAGTTGTCATTTATATATGTAATTCTTTATAAAATAAAAATATATCCCTTAATATCTCATCTTGTTTCACAACAATATATTTATATTTTTCAGTCATGTGCTTCATATAATCCCCAAATTCCTTTTTACTGCATAATGTAGAACAATTGTCTTTCCAAAAATTGTTTATCTATTGAATTTAACTTGAATAAAATAAAAGTATTAGCATTGTTTCTTATGGAACGACGAGGGAGTTGAAAGTATGATTGACTAAGATATGTACAATTACAAGAATAATGTCTCCCTCTTATGTCGTCGCTATCCATTACCATTTGGTTTCTCTCATTAACACAATCATCAAAGATAACGAGGTTCTTTTTTGATTTATCCAAATCTTGGGGAGAAGGTTTATCATCCGTATTATCACTAAGATCAAGTTATCGGCTTTAATTTCTTTTTATTATCTCTGTGTATCACAAAATAGTTGTATTATATCTTCAATGTTGTAATCGTTTAGTTTGTTTTGAAGTTTAAATAAACCGATTATATCTTCTTTTTGAAGACCAGCATTAAATCCTTGTGAGAGTAGTTGATACTCAGGTTGAAAACTTGACTTTGTGAAAATTATTAAATTATCATAATCTAAAAAGTTAGGAGTAAGGAGCATCTTTAAAAATAAGCAGGTTTTTTCACATCCGCTTGAACCAACTATGAGACATCTTAATGAATTTGGAAGATTTTTATGGTTGTTAAATTTTATCTTATTTTCCCAAATGGGTAAAAAAATCATTCATTTATATATTTGGAAAACAGGTTATTTAATTTATTATTGGCTTTTTTAGAAACTCTTTATTTTATCCTAAGTTCGGGTTTAATTCCAAGATAATCCATTATTTTATTTATACAATATCTTGTATTGATATTTCCCTGAAAATGGCAATCGTCAATAATATATAACAACAATCCTTTGAACATTTCTCCAATACGTTCAGTTTCTTCCCTTGTAAGGAAAGGTGTGTTATCACCCTCGTACTTTACATTCATTTCTGTAATCAATCTTGTAAAGTAATTCATTTTTGGGGTAAATCTAAAAGAATTATATTCCTTTTTATATTTTTTATTATCATTAATTAGAAGATAATCACAGAATATACATTGTTAAAAAGGCTTTTGACTCTGTGTTTAATCCCACTCTGTCACAATCCAGACAATTCTCAAATTTGTCATATGGAGAATCAGGGAATTCAAGGGGCTCAAAATCTAGTAAACTATTCATATTTATAAAGTAAAACTTTACTTCAAATAAAATTCATCTTCAGTATCATCTTCGGTACTTTCATTGGTGCTTTCACAATCATCTATAAAACGACTTTCATGACTATCGTTTGAACACAAACTCTCTATAACATAACTGTCTTCTGTTCCAACAGAGATACTATCATCAGTCTCATAATCTTCAAAATCTTCAGTTGAATAATGACTCGTATGTAATTGGTGGAAAAAAAACATTACCATTTATATCTATATACTTTTTTCCATTAACAGATTCAACTACTACATTTTTTTATATTAAAGGTAATTTTAAAATAATCCTTCAAGGGGCTGTCACACCTTGACGTTTTAGCCAGCATATGGCAAGGTATCAAAATGTATGTAAAACGCTGGCGTACGCTGAACTATTGATGTTTTTTAAAAAGTTTTGGGCGTATAATAACGTGTTGGACGTATGCATAACATATTCGTAACGTACACAGAACGTTTCAATCACATATAAATAACTTATACCAACGAATGCTGAGCGTGTTGTCGGTGTTCACAACCTTGCCCAATGATAGTCCAACTTATGCATAGCGCGGCAGCGTATCGCCGACGATCACGTGGCGTAGGCTATTCATAGGCTGCGGCTCGACGATTCAAATCATAACCGCACCAGACATTGAAGTGTGAAGCCGCTGTCACACCTTGACGTTTTAGCCAGCGTATGCCGACGTATGAAAAATTTGCCAAAACAAGCTGGCACACGTTGAATACGTTATGGGTAAGTTTTGTGTACATTAATAGCACGCTGGCATACGTCTTAGTACGCTGGCATACGTCGTCATACGCCGAGTACGTCGATAAATTTTCAGCATGTTGAAAATTTCTCGACGTATGACGCACATTCCGCATACGCTGGCCATAAGTTTGTAGGTACATTACGCGATCGTTGACGCATGTTACTTGTACATTACTCATAAGTCGAAACATGTCGAGGTAATTGTTAGCGTCAGTGTTCCAGACTCCCTGTTTTTTTTTTGTTTTTGTTTTTTTTTCTTCGGTTTCTAGTGCGGTTATGATTTATATCGTTGAGCGGCAGCCTATTAATTTTATTATATTATAACCGCAATAGAAATCGAAGTGTCAACATCACCGTCATATGGAAGAAAAAACGAAAAACAAAAACAGGGGGTCTGGAACACTGACGCTAACCATTACCTTGACGTGTTTCGACTTATGAGTAACTTACAGGTAACGTGTGTCAACGATCGCGTAACGTGCCTACAACACGTTACTCATAGGTTAGAAATAAGTTTCAAGTATGCTAAACATTACGTGGACGTGTTTCGACTTATGAGTAACTTACAAGTAACATGTGTCGACGTGTGTCAACGATCGCGTAACGTGCCTACAACTTTTGGCCAGTGTTATGCGGAACATGTGAGTCATACGCTGGCATATGTCGAAAAATTTCAAGCATGGAAAATTTGTCTACGTATGCCAGCGTATTTTTGGAATTTTTTTTGGAAAAAACGACATATGCCAGCGTACTACGACGTATGCCAGCGTACTACGATGTATGCCAGCATGCTCTTAACGTTTACAAACTTACCCATAACGTATTCGACGTGTGCCAGTGTTTTAGCCAAATTTTTCATACGTCAGGCATATGCTGGCTAAATCGTCAAGGTGTGACAGGGCCTTAACTCGTATTGAACGAAATGTCATTTCACGTGATATATTGGATTCGCTATATATGCTAGATATCCCTTATTGTCGGGTGTTCCGTGTGTGTGTGTGTGTGTGTGTGTGTGTGTGTGTGTGTGTGTGTGTGTGTGTGTGTGTGTGTGTGTGTGTGTGTGTGTGTGTGTGTGTGTGTGTGTGTGTGTATATGTGTGTGTGTATGTGTGTGTGTGTGTGTGGGTCTGCAACGCGAGGCTCCACAGCACGAACCAGCGAACCGATTTCAATGAAACTTTGCCGACATGTGGAATATATACTGGGAATGTGCGCATTTGAATTTCGTTGCCCAGCAACCACCCATTGCTGTGCATCGGCCGAAAAACCGCGTGCAGTATTTTCAATACTTGTCCTTCAGTTTTGAATGTAGAGAAACGAGACTTCAGAATTAAACACTTCCAGATATTTAGAAAATTTTACTTGAGCCGATTTTTGATTGAGGTTTTATTTTTCAAATGGTAGTCCTTCAAAAATAGGGTGTCTATTTACTGTCATTTTTATGAGGGGCTTAGGAAAGTGGGCGGAGCTTAGGGAAAGTGGACGTGGTTAATGAAAAGTGGGAGTGGCGTAGGAAAGTGGGCGTGGCTTATGGAAAGTGGGCGTCGCTTATGAAAAATATTGTGTGGCTCAGGAGGTGTGGTCAAACAAGAGCATTGAGAGAAGTTTATCGGGTGTTCCGTGTGTGTGTGTGCGTGCGTGCGTGCGTGCGTGCGTGCGTGCGTGTGCCTGCAACACGAGGCTCCACAGCACAAACCAGCAAACCGATTATTTTTCAAATGGTCGTCCTTAAAAAATAGGGTGTCTATTTACCGTTATTTTTTATGAGGAGTGCCAGTTGGCAAAATACGCAATAGGAAAAATCTTGCCAGGCAGAGGAACAATTCTCTGTGAACCAATACGTCTTGGCAATGAATCTTCGTCGGTGGATCGGTCAGAATGAAAAGCATTGTATCCAGCGCTTCGATCCTAGCGAATCCCTCGTCGCCTACCGGCTTGTTAACATCCTTTATTTCATCAGGATTTACATCTTTAGGGTTGTTGAAAAAAATACAAATTTCTCCTTGCATATTACAGATGGTCTTATCTTTTCTTTCTAAAGCTTCATCCATAAGGTTTTTCTTTTTTAATACTTTTTCTTGTTTCACTGCTTTTTCTAGTTTTGAATATATTGCCAGAAGGAGAGGAGAAACTTTTGTCAGAGCTACTGTAATTGATGTTCTTCCTGATGTATTAAAAGCCCTTCCACTAAAGGAAATTGAAGAACTCATATTATTCACCATAATTGTTTTTATCCAATAGTTGTTATATTTATCTTTATTCAATTTTACATCCTCAACATAGTTCTCAGTATCTTTTACAAATGACGAGATTGATTTAAACTTGTGTTTTGTGTCTTGATACATTGTATTTATTAAGTGAAAAAAGTTGGACTATAAAATTGTTTTCAGCACAGATTCACCTATAAATTCAACAAAATTTTCATCAAGAAAATTTTTATTTTAAGCAAAGTTTTATTCTATAAATATGGTGAATACAACATACTGCGATGCTTGTAATCATGAATATAAATGTTATAAAAAACACCTTCAAACCAACAAACACATTCAATCTTTTCAGACAAATATCTCCACTTGACCAAGAAACAAAACATTGTGATAATGATATTCTTTTTAAAAATTATAACAAACACCTTCAATCACGCAAACACAAGAACAATGAAGAAAGGGAAGGTGCCACTAAATTCTCCATTGAAAACGCTGATGGGGCATTTAAAGGACATATAAAAATAAGATTGTTTCGCTTTCAAGACCCTGGACCATCTTCAATCATGGAAGCTGTTGATGTGGTTAAACAAAGTATTGAAACTATAATTAAAAACACATTAAGTGAAATGAAAACTTTTAAGTTTTATATGGGAGTAAAATTGAATATGGTAAGACAAAGCGATGAAACTACTCCCTATATGAGGACAAACGCTCACTTTATATCATCATTTCAAGATTCTGTAAGATGTGATGTTTACGATGAACGCCAGAGACAAGAACAAGATGTTGATAACACTGTAGTAGGGAGTGGATTTTCTATTACAAAAATAATCTTTTTAGATATACACATCTTAAAATTAGATCCTCTTCAAGCTTCTTATATTGATTTACCAAAAGAGATAAAACTTAAGAAAGAGGTTGTTAATATTCAAAACAAAGATAATAAATGTTTTCTATGGTCTGTTCTTGCTCACCTACATCCTCCACAATGGAATCCTGAAAGGGTTGAACATTATAAGAAATGCGAGAATGCATTAAATGTTAAAGATTTAAAGTTTCCAATTTCATTGAGAGATATTCCTAAATTTGAGAAAATGAATAATCTATCTGTTAATGTACAGTATATGGATTAACGGACACAAACAAAGTTCAGCCATTAAAAATTTCAAACAACTATAAAAATGATGAAACACACATTGACCTTCTCTACTTTACTTCAAAGGAAAAATCACATTATGCTTTCATCAAAAATTTATCAAGATTAACCAAATCACAAATATATAAAAGAAAATGTAAAACGTATCCTTGTAAGAGATTCCTCAACTGCTTTCACACAAAACAACGATTAAATCAACAATAAAAATATTGTAGTAATCATAAATCAACCGTAATTAATTTACCAAAAGCAGGTTCAAACATATCATTCAAAGATTTAAATAAATCTATAAAACATCCGTTTGTGATATATGCTGATTTTGAAAGTATCCTTGAAAAGATAGATAGTTTCTCCAAATCCAAATAAATCATACACAAATAACTATCAAAAACATACTCCTTGTGGTTTCTGTTATTATATAAAATCATCCGTTGGTGATGAATAAAACAAGTTCGAACTTTATAGAGGAGAAGATGCCTCAGAGGAGTGTAAGACGATTGGAAAAAGACTGTGTAAGACTAAGAGAAATAATGGTAAAAACCTACATACCAATGTCATTAACAAAGGGAGAGAAAAAGGAATTTAGAAAGAACAGCATCTGTCATATTTGTGAGGAGAAAATTGAAAGAGAGGCCAAGGTTAGGGATCACTGTCATCTCACTGGTAAATATAGAGGTCCAGCTCATTCCCGTTGTAATCTTAATTACAAGCCACCAAACTTTATTCCTGTCTTTCTTCACAACAACGCTCACTATGACACACATCTATTTATAATAGAACTTTCAAAGACATCTGGAAATATTTCTGCCATTCCGAACACAGATCAAAAATACATCTCATTCACAAAAACAATTCATACATTCCCCATAACCCATATCAGATTTCTTGACACGTATAAGTTTATGGCAAGTCCATTATCTAACTTTGCATCAAATATTAAAAAGTTACCGAATCTTAAATCACATTTCTCAAATCAAGAAGAGATTGATCTCTTATCACAAAAGGGAATATATCCGTATGACTTCATGGATTCATTTGAGAGGTTTAAAGTAACACAACTTCCTTCAAGGGAAAGTTTCTATGGAAAGTTGAATAAAACTCATATTTCTGATGGAGATTATACACAAGCTAAAAAGGTTTGGGAGAAGTTTAATATGAAGAATCTTGGAAAATATCATGATTTGTATCTTAAAACTGATGTATTGTTATTGGCTGATGTGTTTGAAACTTTTAGAACAGTCTGTCATAATAAAAATTCTAATAGGTTAGACCCCGTTCACTATTACACAGCCCCGGGTTTGGCTTGGAGTGCGATGTTAAAAATGACAAAACAAAATTTGGAATTAATCAGTGATATAGATACGCTTTTAATGATAGAGAAGGCTAAAAGAGGAGGAATATCTCAAGTATGTTCCAAGAGATATGCTAAAGCAAATAACAAATGTCTTCCTGATTATAATAAAAATGAGGACAACTCTTACCTGATGTATTATGATGCTAACAATTTGTATGGGTGGGCTATGTCTCAATCTTTACCTTATGGAAAACTTAAATGGGTCAAAGAAAAACATTATTAAAAAGTTTTACTTGACATTGTTATCTCCTCTCAAAAAGAATTAGATGAAGCTGAAGTTGGATATTATTTTGAGGTTGATTTAAAATATCCAGAAGAACTTCATAACAAACATAAAGACCTACCCTGTGCCCCTGATAAAGAAAGTCCAAGAAAAGAATGGTTAAGTGATTACCAACAGTCATTTAATATAAAAGGTAAATCTCCAGAAAAACTACTTGCTACATTAAATGATAAAGAAAGTTATGTTTTGCATCAAAGGAACTTGAGACAATATTTATCTGCTGGGTTGAGAGTGAGAAAAATTCATAGAATTTTGAAATTTAAACAAAGTCATTGGTTAAAGAAGTATATTGATTTTAATACAAAAAGGAGAACAGAAGCAAAAACAGATTTTGAGGACTTTTATAAATTAATGAATAATGCTGTATTTGGAAAGATTATGGAAAAAGTTAGGAATCGACAAAGCATAAGACTTGCTACATCTTGGAAACAGGCTTCAAAGTTAATTAATAGACCAAGTTTTGAGTGAACGGAGGTGTTTTCAGAGAACTTTTGTGCTATTCATTTGAAAAAAGAGAGTATTGAAATGGATAAACCTATTTATATAGGAACATCAATTCTTGACTTGTCAAAGTCGTTAATGTATGACTATTACTATAATAATTTAAAATCAAAGTATAAGGATAATGTGTCATTGTTATATATGGATACAGATAGTTTTATATTAGAAATTAAGACAAGTGATGTATATGAGGATATGATTGATAATATTGATAGATATATGATACAAGGAATTATAAGTCAGGTGATGTGTTGTTTTCCTCAAAGATTAAAAAGGTTATTGGTAAGTTTAAAGATGAATTGGGTGGGAAGGTCATGAGTGAATTTATAGGATTGTAATCAAAGTGTTATGCTTTTACTTGTATTGATAATAATAACATTGAAAGGTGTGATAAGAAGTTAAAGGGAATAAAGAAAAATATAATCAAGGAACCAATAAACTTTAAACATTATTACAACTGTTTAACCTTAAAGAAGGAAGGGTACAGAAAAATGAATACAATAAGAAGTTAATGAATGGGGTGGGAAGGTCATGAGTGAATTTATAGGATTGTGATCAAAGTGTTATGCTTTTACTTATATTGATAATAATAACATTGAAAGGTGTGATAAGAAGTTAAAGGGAATAAAGAAAAATATAATCAAGGAACCAATAAACTTTAAACATTATTACAACTGTTTAACCTTAAAGAAGGAAGGGTACAGAAAAATGAATACAATAAGAAGTTAATGAATACAGGTTAATGAATACAACATGGCTGCTCGCTCTCTGGAAAGCTGGCCGACGCGATGAGCCGATATTCATGTACATGCTATAAATCAATTTAGCACAATAAATATGATTATCACAGCCCTCTTAGTTTGCGCCCAGAAACCCGCCTTGTGAAATTTCAGGCAATTTTCCAAATAGAGTCTCACAAATGGCAGCCCTGGTAATTCCATTTTTCTATTCGCTAAAGATTTTATTTTTTTTATATGATGCTGTAAGTCATAAGACATTCTCCTTGGGCACAAAAAACAGGTCCCTCAGAGGCCAGTTTTGGAGGTATTGATTTTTTTGTACAGTCCACAATAAGTGTATGATGTACGATGAAGTATTTTATCTGTTGCTAAGCAACGGAGGTGTGCATAGCAACCATTCATTTTTGTGTACATGCTAGCCACATTGTACACATTTCACCCAAGTTTCATCAAAATCAGACTCTTTCTCTTCGAGATATTCGCAATTAACCGTTTCTGAAATGTTCGACATGTACTCGCCCAAAACCTATCTCCTCCTACAAATATTTTTTTAGGGCTGCAAATTGGCATGAAGGGAGCTAGATAGATTGCGCACAGAACTCTATGGTTCGATTTTTCGATTTTTTTTTTCGATTTTTTTGACCACTTTAAAGGGCCGTTGCTATGCCGTTGCTAGGGCCCGGAGTCCCATATTCGAAAGTACACGATTCCCAGAAATATTGGTCCTACCTACCAAATTTCATTGGAATCGGTTGAGTGGTTTAGCCCCTAGGCTTGACCAAAGTTTCACGGACAGACAGACAGATGGAAATGTCCAGAATAAGGGTGCTCTAAGAGCAGCCACTTATATACAGAAGAAATAAATAAGAAAGCATGAGGAGCTTTTGATGATAGAAGATATATTTTAGAGAATGGAATCGATAGTCTCCCTTGTGGTTCTAAGTACAAGTGTTAAGATATTGGTTTGGGGATTTTAACGGGCTACCGCCATCTTTTTACTGATTTATAAATGATAGAACCAAGCAATAACCAAACCAGAGTGGAGATGTAATCAGCCTTGGTATTTAAATGGGAAACATAAAGAATGTGTGAAATATCAAATAAGTCTTATTGAAGAAATAACCGCGGTAAAAGTTGATAAAACAAATAAGCGGACAAATTTAATTTCAAATAAGTTGGCGGATGGAAAGCAAAAAAATTAATATCCTTGAATGGACTGAAAACTTTGATGGTTATCAATTGAATAATGGAAAGACAATTTACTCCAATCTCAAAATGATATGTGGCTCAGGAGGTGGTCAAATAAGAGCATTGAGAGTAGTTTATCATTTTATTTCTGCTCAACAAAGACACATAAACCAAGAACTAAGTTCCAAAGTAATCTTTATGAATGTACTCGATGGTGATGAATGTTATAATAAAATTAATTTATTCCCGAAAGTAGAACATGGACAAATATTCATTGGTTCGCTCTTTGAGTGGAATGAAAATATAAAAGGAAAGAAGTGTTTTATTCAGTAAGTCTCAATTTTACATTTGCTCAATGGGGCAGAGATCAGTCTCTTGTTTTGGGCTTTTGGGGCTTGAGTCAGAAAGGTTTCCCCATTCATTTGTATGGGAGGGGAGGAAATCAGTGTCCTATTTTGGGTTTTTGGGGCTTGATTCAGAGAGTTTTTCCCTTTTTTCCCATTCATTTCAATGGCTGCCTTAGAAACCCCATTAATCATCTACTCACAATATCAATCTAAATCACGCGATATCACACAATAATAAACTATATCACGTGATAGCAACCTAAATCACGTGATATCACACAATAACAATCTAAATCACATGATATCAAACTAAATCACGTGATAGTCCATGTGGCTCGAGATTGAAAGAGCAACTGTGAGTTGAAACAGAGATGCGGGATTGTGTATTCCTCCGCGCCAGACCATGATAGAGTGAGGGACCCATGCCGCGATTGGCACATTTTACCACAATAATTCAACCACGATAGAGTAAAACCGCGATGAGGAAACCCACGTTCGGGGTGGGACTGCTGTATATACTTTGACACTGTATAACGCAAATTGCCTTTTTGGCACTTTCAAAACCCTTCCGTTTAGTAGTACTTGGCCAAAATATTATGGCATTTTACATCATCTCGACCAATCAAATTTGCTGCTCGTAGACTCTGCCCATATCCTAGTTTCTCAAGACTGCATGGGTAATGTGTTCTATGAACACTGGTAATTATTATTATTATGTCTGTGTGGGAAATCGATATGAGGGCATGCTGAGTTGAGGGTTCATTGACTTTAATTTAGAGAGAAAGACTATTCTTCTTTTGAGTGAAAATTGTATGCCCCATCTGTAGTTTCGCACAGACATCGCACGGACAGAGTACCTCTCCAACGCCGACGAGCGTCTTCGCTGGCAGGCAAACTCGCTGCCTACTGATGATCTCTGCACTGAGAACGCCATCATGCTGAAGCGATTTAACAGGTATGTTTCTAACAGGTCATATATTTCATGCTTTGACTTTTACAGCGCTTTTTGTGACTTAATTTCGTCTTTTCTTTTTGTGCTTCCGAGCTCAGTCTCTCTGCTCAGTACTGACATGATCTCAAAAGGCAGGTTTCTGGTCTACTATCAATCGACTGAGTAAAATGTGCACTTGGCAGGTACCCACTGATAATCGATCCATCAGGCCAGGCCACAGAGTTCATCATGAATGAGTATAAGGAACGGAAGATCACACGCACAAGTTTCCTGGATGATGCCTTCCGTAAGAACTTGGAGAGCGCACTGCGTTTTGGTAATCCACTTCTAGTGCAGGTACTGCACTGCATTCACCACACAACTTTCCTTCACATCCTTTTCCTTGTACACCCGCATATTTCCAGTTTTTTACTGAAATTTAAGCAGTTTAATGTTTCAATGTTCTCTGAAATTAAAGCATAGAACAAATAAACAATTGCAGATAGAAAAGAATTCATGGAATCGTTTTGTTGAACAAAATGTAATCAAAATTTTTGACTCTTCAAAGTAGCCACCTTTTGCAGATATAACAGCCAAACATACTCGTGGCATTCTTTCCACAATGGAACTCAAATATTATTTGGATAGTCCTTCCCAACACTGTTGCATAAGTTCCCACAAATGTGTTGCACTTGCGGGTTGCTTTGCTTTCACCCTTTTGTCCAGTTCATCCCAAACAAACTCAATGGGGTTTAAGTCAAAAATGGGGTTTAATGGTGCAAAAACAGATCCCTGCAACTACAGACCAATCAGCCTTCTCCCAATCATCAGCAAGGTTATGGAATTCATCATCACTTCAGACATTAAATCCTTCCTCTTCTCCAATGGCTTGATTTCCGATCATCAATTTGGTTTCAGACCAGGTCACTCCACCCTGGATATGCTGCTTCTACTCTCCCACCAATCATGGATGGAGGTCCTCAATGCCAGAAATGAAATTCGAGCCGTATCCCTGGACATATCACGTGCTTTTGACACAGTCTGGCACCCTGCCCTGCTCACCAAACTCTCTTCCCATGGTATCCAAGGCCATCTCCACTCATGGCTCGCAGACTTCCTCTCCTGTCGCAGTCAACGTGTGGCCCTAAATGGAGTTCTTTCATCCCCTCTTCCTGTCCAGGCTGGAGTTCCTCAAGGTAGCGTTCTGGGCCCTGTTATTTTTCTGGTTTTCATCAATGATCTCTCCAACTCTTTGGAAAATCCTCTATATCTCTTTGCTGATGACTCCACCCTCTGCCGTACCATCAGTCATCCCTCAGACCGGCAAGCAACAGCTTCTTCGCTCACTGCAGATCTGGGTAAAATCACAAACTGGTCCAACACGTGGAACATATCTTTCAATCCGGACAAATCTCACACTCTCACGATGTCTCTCCGAAAGGACCGTTTGGAAACCCCCCCCCCATCCACTTTCTCAAAAATCCTCTGGAAGAAGTCCTTTCTTTCAAGCTTCTGGGTCTCACTATCTGCCATGACCTTTCCTGGGAAAGTTCCATTTCAAACCTCGCCTCCAAAACCAGTGGCCGACTGGGAATCCTCCGTCGTGCAAAGTCCTTCCTCGGCCCACCTGAGCTCCTGACCACTTACAAAGCTTTCGTCCGCAGCCTGATGGAGTACTGCTCTCCCCTCTGTGCTGGTGCTCCTGACTCCCACCTTTCCCGGCTTCACGCTGTGAAAACTAAGGCATTTCGGATCATTGGCATCTCCATGATGAGGCTGAGTCTTTGGGCCTCTCACTCTCTCACTGCAGGCTGGTCGGTGGTCTTTCTGTCTTCTACCATCTCCTCTCCAGCCTCGCTCCCCGTGCTCTCTCTGCGATTTGTCCCCACTACATTTCCGCAGGGTGCTCAAGGTCCGCCAACAACCCCCTTCTGATAAAACTACCAAAATCACGAATCACTGCTCACCTTCACTCTTTCATTCCTCTTTTTTCCCAACTTTGGAATAAATTTCTTCACTCCATTCAATCCCATTCTTCCCTCCAGGCCTTCAAAACAGCTGTTCACCACCACCTCCTCACCCCCCCCCCATCCAAATCCTCGATCTTTTCTACCCCCGATAATCCACCCAAGTCCACCTCCTTCAAATTCCGTTTTCCTTCCTGAAAGTCCCTGTAATGTCCATCTTGTATTCCCCATGTTCCCCACCCCATCCCTCTCCTTTCCACAGATCTAATGTCTCTGTTCCCCACTGTTTTCTCCTTCCCACTCCCACTCCTCTTGTCTCATGCCCCCCTTGCTGTGCGTTGTATGTTAGCTCACACACGAGCCTCGACAAGGTATACAAAAAAAAAAAGTCTGGAGACTGTGCTGGCCATTCCATGATATGAAGCCTCCCGTCTTGTTCTTTTCTTCTAAGGTAGTTCTGACATCGCCTGGAGGTATGTTTTGGGTCATTATCTTGCTGTGGAATGAACCCCTCACCAACTAGGCATAGAACAGAGGATATTGCATGGCGCTGCAAAATACTGTGGTCGCACTTTTGGTTCAGGGTACCAGTCACTCTGTGCAAGTGGATCCAGCAAAAGAGCCCCAGATCATCACGCTTCCTCCTCCATGTTTGACAGTTGGTGTCACACACTGAGGAACCATCCTTTCGCCTACTCGACGGTGTACAAAAACCCTGCGTGATGAACCGAAGATTTCAAATTTTGATTCATCAGTCCATGAGACCTTCTTACAGTTTTCAGTTGTCCACTGGCCATGCTTGGTGGCCCAGGCAAGCCTCTTTTTCTTATTTTCTATCTTGGCAATGGCTTTCTTACTGCCACTTGACCTGTCAAACCTACAGCTCGAAGTCTTCTCTTCACAGTTGAAACTGAGACTTCATTACTTCGACCAGTGTTAAGCTGTGCTTGAAGCTGCTGTCCTGTGAGCCGCCTATCACGCAAGCTGTTGACTCTCAGAAACTTGTCTTCTGATTGTGTTGTGGCTTTGTGTCTGCCAGACCTCTTCCTGTCAGTTTCCTCCAGTTTCCAAGTGCCTTTTGATGGTGTAGGAAACTGTACTGACTGACACTTTGGCTGCTTTGCAATTTCTCTAAAGGAAAGACATACACTTTTAAGGGTTATAACGGTCTGTCTGTCTTCCTTTGTTAATTGTCTTTTTCTCACCATTATGATAGCAATATACTACTTCCTGCAGTGCAATATTGTCCAAATAATGCTTCAGAGGGTGTCGCAACACAGTCTGTTCCAACACTGCTTTTATACAGACAGAGGGTTTGTAACTAATCAACAAAAGTTGGGACATCTGCAGGAATTGTTTACATCAACTTTCAAGGCTTAATTTACTTCCATTGCTGCAGAACAGCTGCAGTTGCTAACCCATTACTTGTTCCCTGAAAAGGGCCTTTTTTAACAACTCGGAAATTTTCATTATTTTTCAGTTTTTGGTCACCTAAACTTTTTCTTTTTTTTAACCTCTGGCAGTTTACTGCTTTGCTTTGTAACATTTCAGGTTATTCACTGGACTTGAACTGCTTAAATTTCAGTAAAAACTGAAAAAAACGGGGGGGGGGGGTTCTAAAACATTTGACTGGTAATGTGCGTTATTCTTCTTTGGCCATTCCACGAGAGTTTTTCGGTGCTTGAGTGGGTAAAACCTTGTGTCGGGGCCTAATTGCTCTATTTTTAATGGAGAAACGTTGATTTGGCACCTCATTGCTGAGTTATATTTCTTGTTTGAGAGAACATTTGTCAAGTGATGAACATTACATTGTATTCAAACATACAGTACATTGTTGACCTTCTTAGATACTAATATTAATATTTCCATGGCCTCAGGAGCATTGTTTATTCTATGGACACGTCATTGCATGGTACTTGTCTCCTTTGTACTGTTATAATGTTTTAGGGTTTTCTGTATTTCATGGATTGCAAACTTAATTTACTCATAAGTCAGATCCAATAGTAAATGTTGTAAACAAACTGAAAGTTACCAAAGTGTTATCAATTTGACCATTTGTTTTTCTTTGTTACTCCAATCTGTTGGCCTCAGGATGTGGAGAGCTACGACCCAATTTTGAACCCCGTGTTAAATCGTGAGGTGCGACGAACAGGTGGTCGTGTGCTCATCAGCTTGGGAGACCAGGACATTGACCTATCACCCTCCTTTGTCATCTTCCTGTCAACACGCGACCCCACGGTGCCAAAGCTAAAAATAAAACTTTCCCTGGCTTTCTTTCTTGAACCATCTTGGAAAATATTACACTATTATTTTGTGATTTCTTTATTTATTATCATCTCTCGTCGTCACAACGATGTTCATATGAAATGGGGCTCGCTTCAATGCTTCACCTGACTCACTTTAGCTTATTGGTGGATCTTGTTGGCTTTATCAAAATTAAAAAGCAAGATTTGAAATTGGAGTTGATTGTGTAAGTTAGAATCCATGTTAAACATTTGATTATGAATGAAGAACTGTTTGATTTTATTTTTTTTTAACAGAATATCAAATATGTAAGACAGCATGCCTAAAGCCTCATCTTGAGTCATCATTCCAAAGAGACAAATGACAAGTATCAATTTTAGCTGACAGGTATCAAGGATAGTCTAGAGATGAAAACTTTTTTTGAATCACAGTTGTAACTGCAATGGCACTCGATAGAGCGCATACCCCCAGGCCGAGTAGTTTACGTATTGTATCACTGAGAGGCCAGATCTGCATCCAGACCTGAACCAAAATCAAATCAATTGGTCCTTGTCACACACCCAACCTGTCCACTAAGTTTTGTTCGAATCCGTCCATTACTTTTTGAGATGTCCTTCTCACAGCCAAACGGGTGAAAATATAACCTGCTCACAGGTAACAGAGATAGTTTGAGTAAGTTTAATTTTTCCTCATTCACCTCTGTCAGTTTTGAGTGGAGAGCCAATGAACAGAGTTGCCAAAAATTTCAGCATTGCTTCTAGCCTTGCTGCACATGTAATTAAACCTCTCAAATGTGTGGCATGCTTCATGATGGAGGGTTTCAGTTTTTTTCCAAACGGTAATGAAATGTTTTGGGAGAGATATTCACATGGGGCTCATGAAATTTTTACGATCTTTAATGTGCAGTTTCAGATTTGGATGGAGCTCCCTCTTTCAGCCCATCTTTTCAGTGATTCTTTCATCCAGCCTCCTTTTCTGTTTCATGGAAATTGTTGTTTCTTATGAATCAAAAGTTCCCTAATTATAGCCAATAATGTACATTTTAGAAGCTTTCTGTGTATGAGAAGGCATCACACAACAACGTCATGCAAAAGCCAGGGCAAAACTGAAGGAAATCGCTGAAGGAGTCTGGACACCATGACATGGCCTGTGTATTGTAACAGTCCGTTTTAGCTTGTATATGTTTGTTAATCATGAATGATAGTGTTGATGAAGTTAAACTGTCTTATGTCCTTGCTTTTCCATAATCGGCACTCCATGTCTCAGTTAAGTTTTTATTCTGTTAAGCATGAGCGTAAACGTGTGTTTGTAACTTGTTGATATCACTGGAAGATACCAAGCTAATGGTATTTTTGTACCAGGCTGAGTTTGCACCTGATCTGTGCTCACGCGTCACATTCATTAACTTTACGGTAACAAGGAGCAGCTTGCAGAGCCAGTGTCTGAATGAAGTGCTTAAGGCTGAACGGCCAGATGTTGATGAGAAACGCTCAGACCTTCTCAAACTGCAAGGTGAGTGGCTCCCAATAATTATGCCATTGATAGTAATAACCATTGGTATCATGTCTGTTATGGTTGATATTATTATAATACTTATCTATATTTCCTCTGTCATCAATAATTGAGAAGTACCAAGATTATCTCAACCATCCCCATGCTGGCCTGTGTAGCTGTGTTGTCCTCGGCTTCATTTCCTGAGCAATTAAATCCAATAGAGAAAGCATCGCAGAGCATGCTGTTACATTCAGTGCCTTTTCAGCCGTTTCATATTTAAGCACATTAAATATCTTGTATTATCTTTATTTTAAGTAGGCCGATAGACCAGATACCACCCAGACCAAATTCCAAATTAATTTGGTATGCCGAGTGGTGGCTTGACTGTGTTGCCTTGTTTGGACCTTTTCTGGTCTATTGCGACTGCAGTTTACCTCAAATGGTTAATTGGATCATCATCTTCAAGACTCGTCAAAAAAAAAAAACAGAAATAAACTTATTTGCATTCTTCTTCTTATTCCTCTTCTTCTTCATGTGTTGCACAAAGATGCAGGGTAGCACAATTGGCTGAGGGTGCGACTGTGCTGCTGATGCAATGCCCTCTGCGGGTTATGGCAGGAATTTGGAAAGTGGCCATAATGCTGGCGATAGCTCGCCTACTCTTCGTAAAGATTGGGATTTTTAACATCCAGCAATGAATGATGGCAGACGTATTGCCTGTTTTACGCCCATTTGAGGGACAGCACACACATTGATGAATCACCCTGCCTGTGAAACACCAGTCGGACAGTTTATAGCTGAGATGGGATTCAAACCCAGGCGAGACAATTTAGAGGCGAGTGTGCATACCTCTAGCTTTCGGCCATCCTGCCAGCCACTCATTTACATTTCAAATAATGGAGTAAAGGGATATAAAAAAGTTGACACAAAGCATTATGATCAAAACAAGTGTCTGGAAGATACTGAATGTCAGTGATATCTGGAAGCTATCAAGGGAATGCTGAATGTTATTGAATCCAGTTTGGATTCTCCCCTGTGGTTTAAACAATCATAGAGTACCTCAGAACACTCCCTCTTTTGGTGATGAGATAATGATAGTCACTGAGGATATGATACAATGACGCATGTTCGATTACTCGGTTCCTTTCAGGAGAATTCCAGCTTCGTCTCCGGCAGCTTGAAAAGTCCTTGCTGCAGGCCCTAAACGAGGTAAAAGGCCGCATCTTGGATGATGATACTATCATTACTACTCTGGAGAATCTGAAGCGTGAAGCAGGAGAGGTGATGAGGAAAGTGGAAGAAACAGATGTGGTGATGGGAGAGGTCGAGAATGTTTCTCAGCAATACCTGCCATTATCCACCGCATGTAGCAGCATCTACTTCACCATGGAAGCCCTTAATCAGGTAGGGACATCAATGAGCTGTTATTTTCTATAATAATGAAGCTGAGGATGAGGTTCAGGCATTTGGTGTGCTTTACTGTCCACTTTCTCCCATCACTCTCATGTTTATGGGAAGTTACAGCATAACAAGCAAAGGGTATATGGAATGTTCATCATGCTTATGGTGTGCTGTATTTCTCATGCTCTGTTCTGTTTCCTGGCCTACAGATCCACTTCTTATATCAGTATGCACTACAGTTCTTCTTGGACGTCTACCATGCTGTGCTCTATGAGAATCCACGTTTGCAAGGCCTCACTGACCATACACAGCGCCTCAATACCCTCACCAAGGATCTCTTCCAGGCATCCTGATGCATATTTTTACTCGCACCATGACCATTGGCTCAAAGATCAAAATCCATTCACATTGTGCACACTTTACATCTCAGCATACTACCAAATATTCAACACCTTGCAACATTTCATTATACTGTACTATGATTGCTTCACCTCATTTTGACTATCAGTACAACATGTTTTTTTTTTTAATATCATCCATGATGTCTGGTGTGACTTTACAGGCCGTATTTAATCGTGTGGGACGCGGCATGCTACATCTGGATCACATGACATTTGCAATGCTGTTGGCACGGATTCGCCTCAAGGGCATGAGCAGGTGCACATAAGACAAGTCACTGTTTTCCTCATGATTCTTACCTCTGCCACAAAAGGTGGACGGAGGTTATGTTTTCACCCTGTTTGTCTGTGAGCAGGATATCTCAAAAAGTTGTGGACAGAATCAGACTAAATTTGGTGGACAGGTTGGGTGTGTGACAAGGATGAATTTATTTGATTTTGGTGAAGATCCGGATCCAGATACGAGCTTAAAATATTTTTAAAGTGATTCTTCACCGTTGAGAGATAGGACTAAAAACGATATATATATATATATATATATATATATATATATATATATATATATATATATATATATATATATATATATATATATATATATATATATATTTCAAAAAGTTGTGGACGAGTTATGACAAAACTTAGTGGATGGGTTGGGTCGTTGACAAGAACAAGCCAATTCGATTTTGGTTCAGGTCTGGATGCACATCCGTCCTATTAGTGGGATATGAAACGTAACCTGTTGAGACTGGTGGAGGAATGCATCCTCTGAGTGCCGTTTTAGTTTCTATCTTTGTTTCGTTTGCTTGACATTTCCATCTGAGCACTTAGCTCATGATTCTACGTTCCCATACTCTGTTGATTTTTTTTTTCCCCCCTCATCTCCTAATGTCCTTGTTCTGCTTGTGGTATTTCATATTTCTTGTCCCACATCTTATACTCGTATTTCATAAAGTGTCATAAAGTCTCCCCATGTTCTTGTTGTGCTTGTTATACTCATATTTATGCAAGCTACTTTATGATCCTTAAACACTGGAGGAAATAAATTCTGGGAGGGTACTCATGGTGGTGGGCAATGAGTTGACAAAGATAGAAGGGTATCAAAAGTGGTTTGGTATACTACTCATCTTCTCCCTTCTCACTCCATTTGTTTATACACTATCTTATCAAAGTAATGGGATTCCTCCTTCCAGTTGTGAGAATCTCCCACATGTGTGTCTGATATGTCTAAAAGTGAAGATCATCAATTGGCAGTGCAAAAGGTCAGCGAACAGTCTTCTCTGTTTTAAAGCACAATATTCCAAAGGAAGGAGTTTACATTTATATGGAATGTCCATAGGACCAAAAGCTTACAGTTCTTGCTTTCAAAAAACCCTTCGAGGATTGTATCTGTATGGCTCAAACAAGGATATGCTGATCACTTAAAATTGTATTCAAACTTTAGCTATTTGAGACGGCAGTATGCAGGTCTATTGGGTGAGGGTGGATCAGTGCACCATCCCTGCACCTGGAAAATAACATAACCTCTGCATTATTTCCCTCTTTACCTTTGCATGTTCTCATCTCTTATTTGTATGTTATGTTCAAATGTCATATTGGCACTATGCATGTCTTTAAGGCATCAAAGTCTTTGTATCCCCACAATTGTGGGTGATTTCACATTCTCGCAGGATTTGGCTCTGATTGTACTGTATTGCAAAAATACAAAATGTATTACCCTGAACAAAATATTGGTGTCATTTGTAAAGTTTACAAAACGTCCACCTCTTGCTTTGTACATTATGCTTTTGTATTAATTGGCTTGATAGACAAAGTATATCCAAAAAAATTCCTAAAATATCAGGTCAACTACATATCCAAGCTCATACAAGCCTCCTTCCAAACAGAATCTTTAATGAAGCTCCAAGAGGTGGGGGGGGGGCTCCTAATGGTTTGGATATGTTTATTACTGATTTGAAATCAGTCCTGTGGCTGTCATGAAAGGTATGACGAGGGACAAATCTGATTGTGACCTTCTGGATGACAGACCAATACCTGCCCTGGTGGAGTTCTGCATTATCGGGCTTCACTTGCATCAAATCAACAATTTGCCTTCCAACAATACTTACATCGTCAATAATTAGCTTTGTGAAAACATCCTCTCGACACTTCTACAGTCAGTCCAGAGGCCTGACGTGAACCTCATTTAACCACTGTGCGATATGTTGGGATGCCAATTATGGGCTCGATTAAAAATGACCACAAAATCTGGAAAGCAATCGGATTCACATGACGAGGAATGGTGGAAAAAGTCACATCCAACATATCAAAAACTCTTAGATGTGAGAGCAAGTCTCCAGGCTTTGATTAGTGTAATTTATGACATGGCCACACATTACGACTTCTTAGGCATTGCTAATAAGATTGTTCATGTCCCATGACTTTTCTTTAGAGGTAATCCATGGTGAGTCGGGAACATCTTTTGTCATTTCTGTGACTATCACTCTTTGAAACACTGTAGTGATTATGCATTTGATCAAGTTATGTTATTCACTTGGAAACAGCCAGCACAAAGTTTTTCTCCACTGCCAAAAGTTGTTATAAAATGCCTCAATTAGTGGATCAGGAAACTTGTCTGATTCCGCAGATGAGATAAGAACAACATGCTGTCTCCAACCTTTCTCCAAATTCCTTTTTGTCCATCATTCCAGTGAACCCAGCTATGAGTCGGAGTTCCAGCACTTCCTGCGTGGAAAGGAAATCGTGCTGACTGAAAGCAGCCTTGCTGTGCTCCCGGGTCTGAGTTCTGAGCAAATTGAAGGCATTGCTCGACTTGCTCAGCTGCCTCAGTTCCATGCCTTGGCAGATAGAGTGAAAGCTGACAAGGTAGGCTTAACCTTTAAACTAGCGTGTGGGGTCTGTGGGGACCCCACAGGGCTATTCCTCTTGATTTTTCCATAACTAATGTTTTGTCATTTGTCTCCTTCAGTTATATCCTCCCATAGTAGTGTCAATTCAACTAACAATATGAACAGTTTTTGCATGAAACTATTTGGAGGAATAAGTGATGGAAGTTAGAAACAGTATTCCCTGGCTCCTGGGGTCTCACCAGACCCCAAGCAAAATGACCTGATTTCTTTCTCTTCAATACAATGAAATTCATTCTGACCAGCCGCCAAAAAGTTGTAAACCTATCTACCTATGTTGAGCTGAGTTAATTAGTGGGACTATTGATTCTCACAGGTCTGTTCAAGAGCAACCATGAGAAGCTCGATGAACTTTGGTCTCTTAGAACTGGTGGACATATGTTCAGGGCAACAATGCACCTAAAAAGGTTTCAACATTCCCTCAGATTTGACAACTGAAATACTCGATTCGTACCGAGGGAAGATAATAAACTTGCGGCCATCAGAGACATTTGGGACTTTTATATTGCATGCTGCCCTGCCTATATATTGCATACCTGGCCCTTCTATAACTGAATGAACAGTTGGTACTATACAGGGGTAGTGGTCCCTTTCTTCAATACATGGCCAGTAAACCAGCTAAATACAGCATCAAGATTTGATGGAACTGTGACAGTGAGAGAAGCTATCTGCTGACTGGCCAGGTGTACCTTGGTAAACCTCTGAATGGAGCCTGGGAGGTGAACCATGGTACAAGGGTGGTGAAGAATCACGTATCCCCTTGGTACAAAACGGGCAGAAATGTAACCATGGACAATTTCTTCACCAGTGTTTCATGAGTCATTGAACTTCTGCAGCAAAATACCACACTGGAAGGGACTTTGAGAAGCAATAAACCTGACATTCTTCCTCGAATGCAAAACAGTCCTTGTCGTGAAGTGGAATCGTCAACATTTGGATTTAGTGAAAACCTCACAATTGTCTTGTGTCTCCAAGAAAAACAAAAGCATCATCTGCCTCTCAACCCATCCTCATGACAAGAAGATAATCCCAAACACAAGTCTGAAATAGTGTTGTATGACAATAAAACAAAGGGTGGAGTTGATAAATTGGACCATTGTTCACACTGTACACCTGTAAATGGAAGATTCTGCGCTGGCCCATGGCTGTCTTCTTCAACATGATAGATGTTGCTGTTCTTGCTACTCTGATTGTGTGGACAATAAAGTTTCCTGAAAAAAACCCCACTAGCTATTCAGAAAGGAGCCAAGTTTGGTCTCATTGCTATGGGGTACGAGATAAATGAACCGCGACCGGCCAGGGAAAGACCCGCCAAGCGTCGTTACATGTGCCCTAGGTCAAGGGACACGAAATTGCAGATGGTGTGTGAGAAATGTCACAAAAATGTCTGCAAAGAGCATAGTTCAAACTATATGTCTGCAAAGAGCATAGTTCAAACTATATGTCTACAAAGAGCATAGTTCAAATATTTTTTCTTTTGGGTCTGAATATGTTTCATTTCAGAGAATTTGGGTTCACGATGTTTGAATGGTTGCCATTAAAGTGATGCCTTCTATGTTACTTTTACTTGTTAAATTTTCACAAAGAAATGGCAGGGTCACAGCAGATTCCAGGTGACGAACGACAGTTTTTCCAAAACGTGCCGGCTTAAAGGTTAAAGAAGTTTCTGCGTTTCCTGATTTCATGAGGAGTTTGGGCTCGAGATCTTTCTTAACTAAGCCAACTGTTCAATGGACACAGCTTTCCATGTCAGACCAAAAGTCAGTTCTGCAAACCTCATCTGTTTTGTGTGGTAGGATAGAGTATTATATAATCTCTTGCCATGCATGTACCTTGTGTTGCCTGCAGGAGTTTCATGCCTGGCTAGCCTGTCGCTCCCCAGAGCTGTCTGTGCCACACCTGTGGATTTCCAAAGAACCTCCAAGTAAGAATCCTCTCGCACCTTTTCATGCCTCTTGCTGTGCTTCTGTCTTATGTGTATGGTTTAAAGAAGCGAAATAATTCAATTTGTTCATCTGTCTTGCCAGTATGTGTTCAACTGATTTGTGCTGCATGGAGCAGTCCTTGTACTAACGTAGTTAATAAATTACACAATTACTCACCATCATGTCAATTACTGTCTCGCCAGTCAATCGGAAATTACAGTATACAGAGATTCAAATCCAGGCCTGATTAAGATTTACTTCATCAATTAGGAATGCGTGACCTAAGTGCATGAGAGATGATCTTGATAATTTCTGTGTGACATACGTAGGTTCGATTGGGCTGGCATTGTTACGTTTACTGACTGTGCAAGTCTTTCGTCCTGATCGTATTCTTGTGGCCACTCACATGCTTGTGGGAGCCGTGCTCGGTGAAGGTTTCCTAACCCTGCTGGAGCAAGAGATGGACTTTGCGGCCATCGTGGAGACAGAGGTAAATCCACAATTTCAATCACTGGACATGTGATTTAGCGATTGCAATAATAACCTGAAAGAGCAATCAAAGATTGCAGACACTCGCCAGGACTTGTTTATTTGATGTTTGTGTGGTTTTATTGTTCATATTTTACAGACGTACTCGCATTCTAATTTATAGAGGTACACGGTTGAAAAACGATACCATGTAAAAATTGTATTCTATGTTGGCACATGATGTGCTGACAAACAAACAAGAAAGACGTCGTGTGGAGCATGATACTTGCAAAATCCTTAAAACAAATTTTCCATGAAAATAATTTGTGGTTAAATTCAGTGATGTGATATGCAAACCTTCAAATTTCAAGTCAATCACATAAAAGTTGACAATTTTAGAAATATAGCCTAGATGATGACCTTTTGACCTTTAGACCTCATAAATTATTGGTGGTTGAATTCATTGACCTGATATGCAAATTCTGTTCAAATTTCAAGTCAATCGGATGACAATTGAGGATTTCAGAAATTGCACCGAAGTTGTTCACCTTTGGCCTATGCTGATCTTTGGCCTTTGTTGACCTCAAATGTAATTGGTGGTTGAATTCAGCAAGCTGATATGAAAATCTTGTTCAAATTTCGAGTCAATTGGATGAAAATTGAGGATTTTAGAAACTTGACAAATTTGTTGACCTTTTGACCTCAAAAACAATAGGCTTCTTGCCTATGACACGCTACTCTATGCCTGGTGTTGGCTTAATGGTTAGGGTGGCGGGCTTGGGATCCTAGGGTCGTGAGTTCAAATCCCGCTCAGCTGTTGAATTAATACCAGCTGGGGTTAACTCAGCCTGTCATCCTTCTGAGGTCGGCAAAATGAGTGCCAGTTTGCTGGTGTACTGTGTTGGAGTGGTGACCCGCCCAGGATTGTGCCCAATAGCCAAGGAGACTGCTTTGACAGCAGTCTGTGCAGAGTATGGTCTCAATGGATGGATGGATGGATGGATGGACACACTCACTACTCTGTGGTGAAGTTTTGTGAAGATGTTTAAAATTGACTTGTAGCATTAAAAAAAACAAACAATGGAACAAACAAACAAGAAAAAGACGTCCTGCAGAGCACGATACTTGTAAAATCCAATCTGTCTCCAAAGGTTGCCGTGGATACATCAAATTGTCCATTTCATTCAGATTAAAATTGACAATCTTAATCAAAGCTCAGGTCAGTCAGATGAAAATGCATTATTTTTCAGATTGAAATTTATGATTTTGGAAGTTTGACCTTGAGTTACCTTTGACCTTTTTACCTCAAAAATATTTGCTTTCCCAATTCAATGATGCAATATGAAAATCCTACTCAACCTCCAAGTCAATCGGATGAAAAATGACGATTTTAGAAATTCTACCTCAAGATGACCTTTGACCTCAAAATCAATTGGCTTCTCAGTTAAGACTACCTCAACAACTTGGTACAGTTTCATGATGATCGGTTTAGAATTTTGACCTGAAGACGATTGATTACCAAACAGACAAAATAACAAAATCAACTGACCAATCTACTTCAAAAATCTTTGTCAGTTAAAAGGTAGATGTTGTAAGCATTAGAAAATGCCTGTAAAGTGTAAATGAACCATTAAAATTGTCAGTTACATGTTATAAGTTTTGTGTCGCACGGATCGGTAAATTGTAATAGAAACTGCATGATGTAATGAGCTAGTTTTGACTGTAGATGGCGGTATTGTACAGTAAACTGCCTGGTGAGATTTGTGGAGGTGCTGGGACATTATCAGACAAAACTTCCAGTCGAGGCTGGAATCACATTTGCTGGAAGGCACGGGATTGTTCTGTGATACTATATAAACCTGCAAGAGGGACGTGTAGAGAGACGGGTGACATGTGACAAGAAGTGCGTTTTGATCATCCCGTGCTCGATTTAACTCTGATGAGTGAACGAGGTGTTAATGTGTGGAGCCGATTATAATCAGATTGATTAAAACTCATGTAGATTGTGTTTTTCGGGAGAGAATTCCTCTGAGCTCTTTAAATCATCCTGGACGGGCCATCGTACAAGAGGACATCACGACAGGAATTGAAAGATCGACAGCCCCGAAGGATGAGGTGAATATGTGTGAGTTGTGCCAGCAGGACTGGGACACTGGGCAGTGGACATAGCTCAACGCGGGAATTGGAATTAGATACCTCTCCGTTCGTTCAGACCCGTGAAGCTCAAAGCTTGGATTGCAGTCGGAGAATGCGCTAAGTCCGGCACCACAAACAACGTACGTACACCAAAGGGAAGGAAACTCTGAAGGTGTGTGTGTGTGTGTGTGTGTGTGTGTGTGTGTGTGTGTGTGTGTGTGTGTGTGTGTGTGTGTGTGTGTGTGTGTGTGTGTGTGTGCGTGCGTGCGTGCGTGCGTGCATGCGTGCGCACGTGCGTATCACCCCCTTCCCCCCCCCCCCGACAATCTTCGATTTTGCAAGTACCAACAAGAAAAAGAGCAATCAGACATTGCAGACCCTCGCCAGGACTAGTTTTGTGTTATCTTTGTGTACTGGTATGTTATGCAATTACGAAGAGACATAACAAGAACTGCCACTTTATAACTTTATAATGCTCGTCTACCCTCCCTTCCTCTCACATCACACTGTCTTCCCTCTCCCCACCCCTCCTCGCTTCCCTCCCTCCTCTCTCCTTTCCCCTCCTCCTCTTCACTTTCCCCTCTCTCCCTCTCTCCCACCCTTCTCTTCCTCTTCCCCACCCCTCTCTCCCTCTTCCCCCACCCCTCTCTCCCTCTTCCCCCACCCCTCTCCCCCTCTTCCCCACCCTCGCCCCCTCCTCTTTTTCCCCCCCTCCTCCCTTTAGTATTACTGTCAGTGAAGCGACCTGTGATATTTGCTGGTCCGTAATAAAATCCATCCCAAACCTCACGCTGCTTGGTCACCCTCACAGCCCAATCATGACACGCAGCCATTCGCGTTGGACATAAGTACAGTTAACATTTCTGCACGTGAGGTGTTATAAAAAATTTACCTCTGAGGATGGAAGATAGTGGTCTTCTGAAACGTCAGGGTTTTCATAAATAATTTTATTATTCTTTTAGGCTCAGTGTGCTTTTACTCTTCCGACAAATATAGACACGCAAACACTTTGATTTGGTTAATCTAGATGCAAACTCAATAATTTTGATTTTTAAACTTAACTGCTCTTGTTTTTTTGTTTTTTTGTGAAGGGGACTTTGGGTGGTCAATACCTTTTCATTGGCAGTATTTTGATGCCTATCCCAAGTTTTCCTGATCACATTAAAATCAACTACAGTCCAAAGTGTTGCCTTGCAAGACCAGACGAGGAGGAGGATCTAGATCCCTGTTCTTCATTGTTGAGCCACTGGCAGCCCCTGGTGGCTTAACGTGTGGCTCCTGACATGCAGCTGATAATGCACAAATGTGAAAACACCCCATCATAATCCACCATAAGTGCTATCAAATTGACGCACTGGTTTCAAATGAGTGTTCCAACGTGAAGCATAAAAGTGACATAACTACATCAGGATACAGTTTCAGTATATAAACAATTACGCTTGCAGCCCAGTTAACCACAACGAAGAAGAGTATGTGGAGGCCGGGCCTAATAGCAGCCATTATGGAGTCCTGCAGGCAGTGCGGCGGCTCTCACACTGATGTGTTTCGGCAAAAGCGGCCTCCCTCTAAATAATGGTGAAGCTCAATGATCGAGATCAGTGGTTCCCAACTTTTTTCTGATCGAGTACCACTTGGAGGTCCCATACCGTTGCCGCGTACCACCTGGTTCCAGAAAAACTCAATTCGATAAGATATCAATTTAGTCACAAGTAGAACACACAAATTAACTAACTGTCAACAAAGAACAAAATTTAATGCGAGGGTTGCATCTGTTTCTTCTCCACCAGCTGGTCAACGCGGGGCATAACTTTGCTCACAGCACATCGGAAATCATGCCCGGGCGCAGCAAGACGGTTCCGGCTCTTTTACTTGATGGTCATCATGGCTGAGAACCCCTGCTCGCACTCCCACGTAGAGGGGAAAATCAGTAGCTGGGGAACAGCGTGACGGGCTAGTGTCGGGTACGAGGAGGCCATGGTCACCCAGAAGTTCATAGGAGAGCATCCCTTGTGCTTCATCTTTGCTGTCTCGTCAGCCTGGATATCTATGAGCTCCTCTTGTTCCCCGGTCCCGATAGGCAGATCGCCTGGTTCAACGGAAAATGGATTGGTGATGTCGGCACAACATGTAATGTCTGGAAAGTAATGCATCAACTCAGTCTTGAGCAGTGAGAGGTGACGGACGATTTCTTGGGAAAATTAATCATTGGGCTCGCTCTCAAGGGTAGTCAGGAGTTCGAACATTCCGTCGCGTTTGCTCTCCACGTTCTTGATCCAGAGGTCCAACTTCCGGACAAACGCTCCCAACTTCGAGATGAAGTCTGAGACAGTGCAGTTGGGCCCTTGGAATGACAGGTTTAAGTGGTTGAAGATCCCAAAAATGTCCGACAGGTAGGCCAACCTTGAGATAAACTCCTCGTCCTCCAGATCGTTTTGAAAATCGTGTTCTTTCTCCGTGAAGAATACGAGGAGTTCATCCCTCAGTTCAAAGAGATGCCTCGTCGTATTCCCCCGGGAGAGCCAGCGAACCTCTGTGTGGTGGAGGAGACAGGTGTGGTCAGAGCCGAGATCTTCACAGAGCAGTTTGAACAGCCGAGTATTCAGGGCGGATGTTTTGACGAAATTAACTATTTTGATTAATCGGTTCAAGCATGATAACAAATTCGGAGGGAGTACCTTCGTGCTTAGGGCGAATCTGTGTATGAAACAATGGACACTGGTGGCGTATAACTTTCCCCAATCCAGTTCATTATGCTTGAAGAAATTATCCAAAAGGTTGAAAACATCCTTTCCTTTCATTGCACTGGATAGCTCCTGGTTCAGCAGCAGCTCAGTCTTCGCAGTATTATTCTGTGTGAAGCGAACATAGACAAGTAGTTGACAGCAGTTTCTTATATATTTTTTTAAATCATTTTTTTAAAATTTAAATTATCTAATTTATTTTAATTTTTTTAAAGGTTGAGCCCAAAAGTGCTCGCGAACCACCTGGAAGGCCCTCGCGTACCACAGGTTGGGAACCACTGATCGAGATGATCGCTTTTTCTGAAAATCATTAGTGATCCAGTCTGTTGTTTTTTTTGAGAATATCATATCTAAATCGTAAAGTCTCGTAAACCTAGTCCAGTTCCAGAGCTTAGAGTCCAAATCCTTCATCGTCCACCTGAAGTCGTATTTGAACCCACAGTTACTGGGGTCTTCTCCACAAGACCATCACGATAATCAAGATAAATACACCTAACTTTTCATTTTAATTTTGTCCATCTTTGTTCATGTCACTACCTTACCTTTCCATCATTGTAATCTTAAATCTGAACTCAAATTCATTATCATCAGCCGATTCCTCTTTCTTTGCCTTCTGCGAATTGTCTTGCCAGGTGAAGCCAGGTACCCCTGTGCTGATGTGTTCGGTGCCAGGATATGATGCCAGTGGACGTGTTGAAGATTTAGCAGCTGAAGAAAACAAGCAAATCGCTTCCATCGCGATTGGTGGGACAGATCACATTCATCTTATTGCAAGCACTCATCAACACACTATGCTCCTGCTTAACACATCTGATTATAAACTCTATCAGATGATCATTTAACTCAAAATAGCGATATTTTATAAAGAGTGTTTATCTACAAGAGCCCTCGCCTGCAATATCCTCGGTGTGTTAAGGAACAGTCCTCGGTGTGTTGAGGAATTTCAAAGCCTTTTGCTGCCTCTATGTCTTCTAAATATTACAGTGATCTTGTAAATGCCAAGGTTTTTCTTTTCTTCTTGAAGAAGCTAACCAATTTGGTCTTGAAGAAGTTGAGAAATGCAGTTTTGTTGATGTCACCATTGCCCCCAATCGTGTTTTAAGGTTCTGCCGAAGGATTCAGCCAAGCAGAGAAGGCTATAAATTCAGCTGTGAAGACAGGAAGGTAATGAAATATAAATGGTGGAAGCAAAGTATCCACCAATGAAGTTTTGAGTGAACACAATTTCTGCCAACAAATGTTTGGAAAAGACAGTTGTTCTTAAAAAGCAGTCAACTCCAGTATAAAATATATTGTTTTGATATAATGTGATTAGGGACTGACTGGTGTTTCTCGCAGTGTGTCATGGATTGGCAAGCTATAAGGCATTGGGGGTCACAGTCTGAAGGGGGGGGGGGGAACAAGCAGTTTGACCACTTCAGATATTTATTTTATCACAAAACGATGTATAAGTCTATCTGTACAAACATGTTCACATTGTAATGCAATTGCAATGATCATGTAGCCCAGTACCTGGTTCGCTTCTCGGTCTGACTATAAACTGTCAGGTTGGTGTTTGACATGGAACAGACGCACTGATTCAGTGCACCATCCCTTGGATGGATGTTAAGATGGGGTTTGGGGGGGGGGGCATCCATCTGCTTAGTATTAGCTGGTGGGCATCAAAGATCCCTCAGTTTTTTTTCACACGGATAAGGAAATTGGGCCACCACCATGGCCAAATGCAAGCTCCCTGCCCTAATTTGCAGGAGCACTACATCTGCGGCACAGTCACGTCTCAATGGTGATACAATGAGCAGGCCATATTTGTAATTCAATCTCAAGTCAACATGCATACATGCTTACTGGATCCAAGCCTCTGCTCTCAACAGCCCTGTTGGGTGCAAAAAACAATGGTTCCTTCCTTTCTGGATTCATTCAAGTCAAGGGGACATTCACAACTCTTGACTTCACACACCTTTTCAGACATGAATAATTGATGATTACAAGTGAACTGATAAAAGGTCTGAGGCCCAGAATACCAGGCCTGAGGCCTAGATGATCAAGCAGATTTATCAAGCTCCCACGTTTTTATGCGTCCACCACAAGAGCCACCAGAGGCATTATATTTCCGGGTTGTCCGTGCATCCATGCATCCGTCCATCCATCCGTGCATCAGTCTGTAGTTGTTACCGCGATAACTTGTGAACTACTGAAGTGATTTTTTTTTTAATTAACCAAACTTGGTACTGTACAATGGTGAATTATGATGAAAAGATGACCCAATTCGATTTTGGGTTCAAAGGATCGAAGGTAATGTGGCATTTAACTGAAAGTAGCTGATTTTAGTTACCACGATAACTTGTGAACTACAAAATGGATTTTGACCAAACCTGGTTTAGGTATGTACTATAATTAAAAGATGAACTGATAAAATTTTGGCCTCAAAGGGTCAAAGGTCATGCCACCTATAGCTGAAAGTAGCAGATTTTCATTACCATGATAACTTATGAACTGCTGAAGGGATTTTGACCAAACGTGGCATTACTATGCACTGTAATACCAAAAGGAACTGATTAAATTTTAGGTTCAAAGGGTCAAAGTTCTTAGGTTAAGTGCCATTTAATTGGAAATCTGTGTTTCTCCAGATTTGGAATGAAATTTTGCATCAATAATGTGAATAGAATGTATGCAGGGTTGACATTTTTTTAACCTTAACCTTATGTCTGTAATGAGGTCATCTTAAATATTTTAACATTTTTCACCCTAACCTGACTAAAGTTTGGCTGATCAGAATACACTTACCCTCGCTCAATAGCCTAGGCTCTAGACTCCAGAGCAAGGCACATCTACATTTAATTCACATCATACCCTTCCATGTTGAAGGTCACGGTCTTACACCGCTCGGAGTACTAAACCACCATTTGGGTTTTTATCCCTTTTTCTGCTAATGTACGAGGACTTTCGGAATGAAATTTTGCTTCAACAGTAGGAATAAAAATATGCGGGGTTGTCATAATTTTATTTGACCTTAACCCAATTTTAGGTCATGACCCAATTGCAGACATTGAAACTTTTTTTTCCCAACCAACACTTGACTAATGTTTGTCCGATCGGAACGAAATTGCTCTTTCTAGATAGCCTTAAGTAAGGCGCATCTATGCTTAATTTACATCATACTCCTCTGAGTTAAAAGTAAAGGTCAAACAGCAGTCTGGGAAAAAAAAATACAGTCAAGGTCAAATGGCAGTCTGAAAAAAAAACAAAAAAACCGTTTTCTTGTCATCGCTCAATTTTGGTAAATCAGAATCTCATGGACTGCTCGGTAATAGATGTTCTTGCATAGTAATAGTGTACCGGCACTGTAGTTGTACACCTGATATTTCATTTGTGTCCTTGACCTGCTTTGCTTGGAATATGACCTAATTAACTAAAAACACCCTTTTGATCATAACTTGAATAATCCTTCTCTGATGTTCATGATGTTTCGTTATATGGATATATTGTACATGGGGATACATTTTCTTAATTTACACTCTACTCTTAAATGTTGAAGGTAATAGTCATATGGCGGTTCAAAAAATATTCCACCATTGGATCGTGGGCCAAGGGTAAGTCACGGTCGATCACCAAGGGTCACCTGAGGGAGGTTAATCCTTGGCAATCGCTTCGTGATCACAGCTATATAGTTGTTATACTTGTTATTCAAGTTTGCTGCAATGACAGGAAAGGCTCCACAAGGTTCTCTATCTCTATCTCTATCTCTATCTCCACCATCTCTCGAAGATTGAGGCCCACAGAAGAGCAAGGTAACAGAGGGTATGAGCTGTGACAGTGGGGCAACTCTTCAATGAGATAAGCAAGGGAGTGGGAAAAACAAACAGGAAAAGAGGAGGGAGGGAAACACTGCAACATCTGAGTAAGATATTTGGGTGAGGAGGGGGTTAATGGGGATGATATGTATTGTGAGTAATGATGTGTGATGACATGAGATGGTGGTACATCTCTTGCTTTAAGCCCTGGATGGAGGAGTAGGATCACACAGCCTCGAGAAGGCTGTTCCACATACATGCAGGAGAAGCAAAGGACAAAAGAGTTGAGGAGTATATCCAGTCTGGATTTTTTAAGTTAAACCAGGAGTGTTACTGGCACAATGCTTTGGAGGGCTGAAAGTGCAGAGGGAGCTAAGGAGAGTTGGTCCATTGTGTCCTTCGGCACCCATTGCATAAACTGTATCTCCCTCCCGCTTCTTCGTGCTTTGTGTCATCACTGCGCTGTCCATGCAAACTGCTTCTGCCCACCAATTCATAACTTACTGCCCACTCTGGCTACATCCTGTACTGTCCTGGTTCCCAATCCTTTCTCCCTTGCGTGTTCAATATGTCTCCTTAAATAATTTGATGTCCTGCACACATATCTGACTGATGAGCTGTATTGTTGTGCCGGCTTTTGATGGCAAAGTCATGGCTCCCACCGGTCTATATCTGTGATTGATAACAAGGCAAGAGGGGGTGAATTGGGTAGTTAAGTAGGGGTGTTTAATCTAAATGGGAAAACGTTTAGGGGAAGTGGGGGAGTGGAGAAATCTGTTTGTGGAAATCACTTTTGGGTTTCCTGCTCTACTCAATTGACTCCAATCTCATGTATTTTAAATGCAAATGTGATTATGCCTCATTTCATACACTCAGGATAAGACACATATTGGGACCTGAGAGTCTGGTGTTGGCTTAATGGTTCAGGTGGCTGGCTTAAGATCTTGGGTCTTGAGTACAAGCCCCTGTCATTCTGTTGAATTAACACCAAATGGGTTGACTCAGCCTGTCATCCTTCTCAGGTTGGTGAAATGAGTACCAGCAGGCTGGTAATGAGGGGGCATTGCATCAGTGACACAGCCATGAACCCAGAAAATGATGCAGCCAAACAGCCAAAGGCTGCATAATAATATTTGGAACCTTCCTCCATTTTTGTTGCATCATTCTATAATGTTACATTTGTACTTTCTACATCTCTCTGCCTATTAAATATTACAACAAAATCATTAAATTAACTAATCCAGAAAAGCATAATGAAGGAAGGTTTCTCTTAAATAGGCTGATGTGCTCAACCAACTGTAAATAAAATAACTTTACATGAGGGTGATGATCGAAGGGAGTGGTGGCTTTCCAGAACAAACATAAAAGTTTGGTCCCAAAATCCAGTAGGCAGTCAGGTATTTGATGTTTGTTTTATTTTATTTTCAATATATTTTTTTAAAGCGTGCCTCTTGATTGCCAGGCAAAGATTTGAGCTCAACAGGTTGTGACTAAAGTTAATTATATTCGATTCCTCAAGGAGTGCCAAACACCCCATAATAATTTTTGCTGTTGTTAGGTAATCAAACCTTGGAGTACCCACAGAGTCGACGCCAATAACCGCATGCTCACTTGAAACAGTGTAGTGTACATAGTTTACTTATTTCGGTGGAAATCACGTACAGTGGGACCTACGAGCCTGGTATTGGCTTAATGGTTCGGGTGGCTGGCTTAAGATCTTGGGTCTTGAGTTTAAGGCCTTGTCATGCTGTTGAATTAACACCAGATGGGTTGACTCAGCCTGTCATCCTTCTGAGGTTGATGAAATGAGTACCAGCATGCTGGTAATGGGGGGGCATTGCATCAGTGACACAGCTGTGCCCCCAGAAAATGATGCAGCCAAGCAGCCAAAGGCTGCATAATGTATTGCATCCAGATTATTTTTTTAATGGAAATCAGCTCACTAACAGCTCACGAACAGCTCCATGCATCCGTCCATCCATCCATGCATCAGTCTGTAATCGTACAGTGTATTACATCCAGAGTTTTTTTTTAATGGAAATTAGCTCACTAACGGCTCCCGAACAGCTCACAATGAGTCAGGCAGCGATCAGAATGATGGTATAAACGCAGGATTTGCATCCAAATCCAAATAGCCAAATGATTCACATTGTGCATCCGCTGGCCAGGTGGGTGGTGCTCAAGAATGGACACCTTGCACCAGGCTGGCTCATTCAGCTGGAGAAGAAGCTACACTCATTGCAGCCTCACGCTACCTTCCGCCTCTTCCTCACCATGGAAATCAACCCCAAGGCAAGTGCAATTTTAAAGTGATGTTGCATCACTTGTGGTTTAACTCCTGGTAAATAATTTTGTTTCGGATTTCTAGTAAGAACTAGATGACCCGTGAACCCATTGGGTTCCCGTTCTGACAGAGGTTGATGAAAAAATAAAAAGACACAAAATTTTAATATTATTTAGTGATCAAACTTTAACTTGAAGAAAATTTGAGCATTTACCTTAGGAGTCATCGTTTGGTGAACCGGTTTCTCGAGGTATATCAACACATTCTCCATGGTTTGTCCTTGCGCTTTATGGATTGTCATACCACAACTTGACTGAATCGGGAATTAATTTTTTAATAATTTTTTTTCGTTGCCCGATTTGAACGAAACTTGATACTGCACACCACAGGCAAATGGGGAGTAGTAAGGTGGCCCTAAAATTTTTGCGCTATCGTGTACCGTTTTGGCTATATTTTGGGAACATACAGTGCATATATATATATATATATATATATATATATATATATATATATATATATATATACATCTTCTTCTTCTTCTTCTTCTTCTTCTTTCGGCTGCTCCCGATAGGGGTCGCCACAGCATAGTGATTTGGCACATGTTTTACGCCGGATGCCCTTCCTGACACAACCCTGGTCGCCTCTTACAACACAGGGATATGGTACACCTATTTTAACCGGGGTATACACCGGCCCAGTATACTGGTACTCATTTCGCCGACCTCGGAAGGATGACAGGCTGAGTCAACCCCCTGGTGTATTAATTCAGTGCCCCTAAGGTTATATATATATACACACACACATATATATATATATATATATATATATATATATATATATATATATATATATATATATATACATACACACACATACAAGATGAGAGTTTTAGTAATATACTAGACGACCCGTGAACCCGTTGGGTTCCCGTTGTGACCGGTTGATGTAAAAAATCCTTTCAAGAAAAGAAAAAAAGATAGCTCCAGCGAACTATACCGCTGAGGTTGTTTGCATTGATCAAATTCTCCCGAAGAAAACTTGACTGAATCGGGAATTGATTTTTTTTTTTAAACATTTTTTACCTGATTTCAATGAAACTTGATACTGCACACTGCAGGTGAATGGTGAGTTAGGTGGTCCTAAAATTTTTGTGCTATCGTGTACCGTTTTGGCTGTATTTCATGAACATGCATACATATCTACAAGATGAGAGTTTTAGTAATATATAGGTACATAGATTTGTTCTAATGTCGGCATCATCGCTGAGATGCTACTATATGTCGCTGCTGTGATGCTGCATGTCGATCATGGAATGCATTTATAATTTGGCCAACTCTCTTTTTGGGATTAATCAGTCTTAAATGTTGACGAGCGAGTGCTTGCACATGAGACAGCAAATTAAATTCACTGATGTCTGCTCTGAAGGAACGGGTCACTCGATGATGCTACCTGCAAAGCACCAGGATAGCTAGTTGTAGTTTCACCCTGTATCATTGGGCATCTATCTCAGACTCCTTAGCGAGCATGACACCACTGAGAAATTGTCTCATCCACTGGGGCAGTAAATGACAGTTGCCAAGCAATCATTGTGTGTTGTATCGGACGTCATTGCCTGATACAGGTGCCGGTGAACTTGCTGCGTGCTGGAAGGATCTTTGTTTTTGAGCCACCGCCTGGTGTCAAGGCGAACATGCAGCGAACTTTCAGCACCATCCCCGTAGCCAGGATGTGCCGGGTACAGTGAGCATCATTGGGATAGAGCCAACAACCAAACTGGGCTATTTTGCTTTTCTGGTAGTTATTATTCATGCTGATATAAGTCTGTTCTATCCATTCTTTCCTTTGTTATGGACTGTATGTGAATGTCGTGCAAATTTGACCTTGACTTTTTTTTTTGCAAAGGGCATTTTGATGAGGTACAATTTGTAGCTTCATAATTACCTCTGCCACCGAAGGTGAAGGAGGTTATGTTTTCACCGCTCTCTGTCTGTCCGTGTCCAGGATATCTCAAAAAGTTGTGGATGGTTTCAGATGAAACGGTGGATAGGTTGGGTGTGTGGCCATGACAAGTTGATTCGATTTTGGTGAAGACTCAACAGTTTATGTTTTGTATCCCACTGAAAGGCTTGATCTGCATCCGAACCTTAACCAAATTTGAATCAGCTTGTTCTCGTCAACTAATCAGCTCATCCACCAATTTTTGTCATAACCCGTTCACAACTTTTTGAAATATCATGCTATACAGGATATCACTTTTGGCCCTATCTCTCGATGGCGAAAACTCACTTGGAATATTACAAAATTATCGGGTGCGGATCTGGATCTTAAACAAAATCAAATGAATTTGTCCTTATCACAGGCCCAATCTTCGCACCAAGTTTCGTTCAAATCTGTCCATAACTTTTAAAGATACCCTGCTCACAAACAAACAAACAAACAGACAGACAGACAAACATGGATGAAAACATAACCTCCATCCACCTTCGGTGGTGGAGGTAATTATAAAATTTCTGGTCAACGCAACCTGTTGAAATTCACCGATGTTTGTCTGCACAGATAGTGATGATAGTGCGTCAAGGACATCGGTATTTGACTGGTGGAAGTAATTTAAAATTGGATAGGAAAGTGTACAGAATGAAACACATGCTGCAAGAATGGTCAACTCGATCAACAACAAAAACGTAAAGCCAGTTAAAGATCTCGTTTTGACTGGTCGAGGAGTTTGTTCTTCAGATCAGTTCGGAAGTGAACATCATGGTTGGTAGTGATCAGTCTGTCATTCACTGTTTATTATCAGGTTTATAAACAATGGTCGGTGGTGTTATTAGAGAAGGTTGCGCTGATTGCCAGATCATCCTTTTTTGTATACAAAGTCGAGGCTTGTGGAAGAGCTGAAATACAACAGAACAGATAGAATACAGTGCAGTGAAAAGACGTGATACGTTTCAACAGCAGTGTCGAGGGACACAACCGATGAACAGTTGCAGGAAGAATAGGCGAGGGAAGGTAATGGAAGGAAGACACAGGGGGGTCAACAAACTGGATGGAAGTGCAAGCACAAGTCATGCACTGAAATAACAGGAAAGGAAAACTGGGAATAAAAGAGCAATGGTGGGCTGAGAGAAAAAGAGAAAAGACTAACTTTCTAAGAATGTGGTGGGTTTGGGGAAGGTTAAGGAGAGTAGTAAAGATCATGAGTATGCATGGAGAATGTTCCAAGGAGGAGGTGAACAGCCATCTTGAATCTCTGTAGGGAAGAATGATGTTGAACAAACTGGGGAAATTAATTATACATGCGAGAGAAAGGAGGAACAAATGTGTGGAGATGAGTCGCTGAGTCTGGATCTTGTGAGTTTCAAAAGAAGTGGGTTATTGGCAGAACATGTGTGCCTTGGAGAAACCTGGGCGGGGGGGGGGGGGGCAGAACATGGAAAGGCAGATGAAGAACACCAGAAAAGAGGCGGTAAAAGACAGAGAGGCCACCGACTTCTCTCTGATGTGAGAGAAACGGTTCCAGAGACTCAGCTTTGTCACGAGACATTCCAATGGTGTTGATGGCCTTCATCTTCACAGCAGGCTAAACACAACAAAATCTTTCAAATAAATGTTGACAGAGGTATGCTAATCGCCGTGAGAAAGAGGGTGAAGTGACGTTTCAAGGATGAGCTCTTCTTCAAAGCAAGGCTTCTTTATATCCTCGTTAACCCCCCCCCCTCTTCCACTCCACCCCCAAGCCCTCCTCTTTCCAGGTTTCCAGTTTTACCCTCCTGGGATTTTCCTTCTGCATCCATCTTGTCCACCCCATCCATCCTAACCCCATTTCTCCAAATACTGATTGTTTGTCCAAGTCTCCCCCCCCTCCTCCTCCCTCTCTACTGTTCCTTTTGTTCTATTACATCCTGATCCATTCAGTGTACGAGCCCTTCTTCAAGCCTTGACTCTGTATACAAAAACAAAAGAGCCATTCTTTGCTTCCTCTATTTTTAAAGTTATATTTTTATCGTGATAGTTACAAGAGCAATATTATTTGATAGCTTACAGCCCACACAAGGGCCTCACATTTTACGACCATGGCATTCAAGAGGCCCCGTGTTTTTTTTTTTTTGTTTTTTTTTTTTACTTTACCGCGCTGAGTCTACTTTATTCTTCAGGACTAAGTTACATTGAAAAAGTTTAGCTTAAATGTTAAAAAAACGAAATTACATAAAACATAAACTTCAGCTAGTAACATGGGCTCACAGGATGGCCCAGAGGTACACACACTCACCTATAAGTCGTCTCGCCTAGTTTTGAATCCAGGCCCAGCTATAAACTATAATCCCTGTTTCAGAGACAGGATGATTCATCAACGTGTCCCTCGGATGGAAGTAAAACGGGCATGCCATCCACCGGCATGAGTCGGTGTAGGTTAAGGATACCACGGTGTCCTTCGCAAAGAGTAGGCGAGCTTTCTCCGGCACCACGAACAAATAAATGAAAAATCACTCGTAGAGCGACACTTGGTGAAACAGAACGGCACTCGGTCGAGCGCACACCTCAGCCAGGCTGAACAGTTTACATTTTGTATGCCACTGATAGGTCGGATCTGAATCCAGACCTTAACCAAAATCGAATCAGCTTATTCTTGTCACCGAACAGCTCATCCACCGAGTTTTGTCATAACTCATCCACAACTTTTTGAGATATCACGCTATGTATAGTTTTTGGCTCCATCTCTCAATGGCGATGAATCACTTAAAAAAATTCTCGTATCCGGATCCGGATTCGGATCTTCGCCAAAATTAAGTGTTGCTGTTCTTGGTTGGTCACCGACATGCACAAAAAAATTTCAGAACGATTGCTTGAAAACTGTGGCCAAAAATCGTGTGACAGACAGACAGACAAACAAACAGACAGACAGAAAAACGCGACAGACCGACGTACTTGGAAAAAAAAAATTTTGCCAAGGAACAATTAAAAAATTCCTGCCCTATCCAGTTGAGGGAGCACTGCGTCAGAGGCACGGACATGCTCCCAGCAATGATCCCAGCAACAGCCACAAGCTGCACACAACATTAAATAAGAACAGAGTTCAATTTGTTCGACCACTTTATTAGCGTGGAACGACAATAATCAAACAAGTATTGAACAGGTTGAAACACCCACAACATCCCTGGCTCCGGGTCAGGCTGCGCATGCGCACTGGCACAGGGGACCGTCGATATGTGGAATTACCGTAAAGTACAATGTTCTCTATCTCCCTCCGAGTCTTTATTATGTTAATAGATAAAGGCTGAGAAAATATTAAGTTTAATGAATGAACAAAAGTTTATATCGCCCATCGTGTGACTATTCCATGGAGTAGTCCTTGTGCCAGGCAGGCACGCTGGTCGCTCTGGTGGATCGGCGTTGACCTATCGCTGGTGCTGGTGGTGTCACATCGGGCCCCAGTGGGGATGGGGCTCTCGGGGTTTCAGGGGCCGATGGTGGCGTCTGAAGGATCGCGCGCCTCGGTGTGCCTCGTCCTGGTGCTGCTGGCGTGTCTAAAACGGGTGTCGTCTTGCGCCGGGGTGTGCATACTGACGTCAGTGCCGGCGTGGGCCCCGTTGGCGTCGCAGATGTCACGGGTTCGCTGTCGAGGTCAGGCAGTTGCGGTGTTACAACGGGTGCAGGTACAGTGATGCGGGTTGCGAAATCATCATAGATAGACCGGGGTGGCAGCTGGTCATTGCGAACTGGGCTAAACTTGCGCAGGAATTTCCTGTTCCGAAGTGTGACTCTGCCCGAGCCATCGATCTTGATCACGTATTAGTCGTGTTGGCGTACCTCCACGATACTGCCTGTCTTGTCCCATTTTTTTGGGTGGAATCCTGTCTGGTTCTGTACGCGGACTTGGTCCCCTACAGCAAGTGGCGGAAGGCGTTTGGTGTGTTCTGCCCAGGTGTCGGCTGTGCGGATATGACGTTTGCGGAGGGCCTCCTCCCTCGCTTTCAGGGTCTCATGCCAAGTGTCGTGCGGTCTGTACTTCCCGGGGATAATCGGGATGAAATCGCGTATCGGGCGGCCGAAGACACACATTGCCGGGGAGATCTTCGTGTCAGGGTCAGGCGTGTTACGATATTGTAGTATCGCTCTCTGCACAGCGTCAGTGTCAAGTTCTCCCTGCGGGCTGGTGTTGTCCGTGATAAGTCGTTTCATTGTCTTAACTCCAATCTCCGCACGACAGTTGCTGTGAGGGAAGGCCACCGATGACAAGCGGTGGTGTACGCCCCATCTGTGCAGGAATGACCTGGTCTCGGTGGAGGTGAACTCCGGTCCCCCATCCGACGCGAGCTCTTCTGGTGTCCCGTACGTCACGAAGGCGCGACGTAAGTGGTTTATGAGTCCGGCGGCGCCACCCGTCGACTTTGAGATGATCGGCCAGTTCGAGTATCTGTCCACCGTCACAAGGTAGTGTGCACCCCTGTGTACAAAGAAGTCCGAGCACACTGCCTGAAAGGGGTAAACGACCGGAATAGGTGGAGTTGGTGGCGCTCCAGGCTGTGATGGTGCCATCCGGTGGCAGTGTTCGCAGTTTTTCCGAGTGGCGCTGATGTCGGCCGACATGCCTGGCCAGAATACAGAGGATTCTGCGCGGGCGGTCATCATTGATACGCCCTGGTGGGCAGCGTGTAGGGCGCTCAGCACATCGCCGCGGAGTGAGGGTGGTATGACTACTCGGTCCTTGTATAGGATCACTCCATCTGTCGATGTAATGTTCTCGCGGTACTGGTGATAGTCGCGAATTGTCTCTGGCATCTCGATTTTTGAATCGGGGATGCCGTTCATTGTCATTCCCTCCAATATGTGCATATCGCCATCGCTGCTGGTGGCTTCCCTGACGCGATCCCATGTTACTGATCGCAATGATTCGAGGCCCGCGGCACACCATGCCAGGTTGTCCTCGACGTCGTCGTCATACTCCGGCTCAGTTTGGCGTAGGAGGGACAGGACGTCGGTGTGCGTGCTTGGTTGGAGGTGGGTCGCTATGGTGGCATTGTCATCTGGAAGGTTCATGAGTGGAGGTCGCGTGGTGCCAACTGGCCTGCGCGACATGGCATCTGCCGCCTTGTTCTTCATGCCCGGGATATGTATGATGCGGAAGCGATAACGCAGGGTCTTCTCCTTGAGGTTCCTGAGGCGGGGGTTGGGTATGTCGTCAAGTGCTCTGTCCGAAAGGAGTTTCAGCAGTGGTTTGTGGTCTACCGCAACGATCAGGTTCTCGCAGCCCAGTACTAAGTAGCGCGCTTTGTCCAAGGCGTCCGCGACTGCGAGAGCCTCGCCCTCTATGGGCGCGTATCTGGATTCTGCCGCGTGTGTAAATCTGCTGCCGACCAGGGTTATTTTCCATCCATCAGTGCAGCAGAATGGTCTAACTGGCACGCATCGGCAGTGCTTTTGAAGCAACCAGAATCCGATTCCCTCCTTCGACCAGTCCGTGGCGATGCATGTTGGCTTAGTTTTGTCAAATATGCGGACACCGTGTTCGATTTCTTGTACGATCACGTCTTTCGACTCGCGGAATATGTCCTCTAACTCCATGGACCACTGGAAGCGTTCTCCACTTTTCAGGAGCTTCCGGAATGGCTGCATTCGTTCGGCCATACTAAAGGCGTATGCCACCTGGTTGACAAGCCCGAACCACGATCTGACGTCGGTGATGTTACGCGGTTGTGGGAAATCGTGGATTGCTTCCAGGTAGCGGCTGCACGGTCGCATGTCGGTCATGGTGATGGTGAAGCCCGCGAAGTCCACCGTGGGTGCGCTGAAGACAAACTTCTCCGGGTTGAGGATGATTCCATTCCGGCCGCATATATCCAGCCATTGGACCGCCTGGAAGTAGCTCCCCTCAATCGTGTCTGACCATAGGAGCGTGTCATCTACGCACTTGGTCTTGTTACCAATGTCCGCGACGATCTCATCGTATCGTCGTGAGTAACCGTCCCCCGATGCCATATACCCTTGTGGGGCAGATAGGTACCGGTAGCGCCCCCATGGAGTGATGAAGGTCGTCTTGTGGCGGTCGTCCTCGTGTAGGTGGACGCTATGGTAACCGTTCCATGCGTCGAATACTGTCTTGCGCTTCCCGTTAGGTACGCGTCTCGCCTGGTGGAACGGGGATTGGGTGTGGTGGGTCTCGCGGAACGCATGCTTGTTCAAGGCCTGAAAGTCGACGGTGCGTCGCGGCTTGCCATTCTTTTTCGCGCAAATTACCATGCGGTGACACCATGTCACTGGCGTGCCGACGGGTACTTCCTCCAACACGCCGAGCCGAACGTCCTGGTCGAGGCCTGCTTTTACCTCATCTTGCCAATGTATGGCCACGGAGATGGGAGTGTGATGGGCAACCGGTGTCGCGTTCTCACTGAGCATAAGACGTAGTGGCGGGCCGGTCATTCTCGGTAGTGGCTGGTGTGGGCACGTGTTGAATGTGCTCTGAGCATACATCCTGAGTAAATGTGACTGTAGTGCCTCTCTGTTGGCCTCGGTCGCTGGCATGGGGAGTGCGGTCGGCTTGGTCGGCGGCTCCGCGCGTCGCGGGCAGTCGCACAATTCCGAGGTTGTCAGATTCACCTCTCCGAGTGTCGGGAATCTGTCCGAGATCATTCCCAGGTCCATGCAGGCTGCGCGGGAGAGGAAGATGCGGTCTGAAGAGTCCGTCACGTACGCGATTTGGCGCGTCTCCAATCTCCGAGCGTCATCACTGTTACCGGCGAATCTGACTACCACGGCTCCGAGGATACGAATTCCTCTGTTGTTTGCGGCCTTCATGGTCATGGATACAGGTATGAGGTCCTCGGTACTCAGGCCCATTTGTTGGACGACTTTAATGCCGATCAGGCAGCTCTGGCACCCCGTGTCTGCCATAGCGGGTAGGGTTACCGCGCGGGTGTGTTTCAGGAGGTTAAAACCCAGCGCTTTGTAATCCTCGCGCTTGTTGGTGAGAGTGAGGTTGACGTATGGCTGCGGGTCGGATATGCGTTTCATCCACTTATCGCACATATCATCGTACAGGTGGTGAGCGAGGGGAAGCGTGCGCATTTCGTCCTCTGTGCTGGCCATGGTGACCGTGCATAGCTCGACGAAGGCTGCCGTCTGCTCGTCGTACGCCCCGTCGGTCTCCTTAGATGGGGGTCTTGCCGATCGGCCGCCCAGGCACGCCTTGTCGAGGTGATTCTGGCGGTCACACTTCCGGCACTTTTTACCGTATCCGGGGCACTCGGCGCGTCTGGCGCGCCATTGAGGCGTTTTGCCGTGGCCCACCTCGCCGCAGTAGATGCATACTCCTTCGGGCTTGGCCTTCCGTTTTTCCGGCCTGGCTCCTACTCTGGCGCGGACGTCCTGTCGCTTTCCCCGCCGATACGAACTACTGATCGCGTCCGTGCTCTGAGTGTCAAGCAGGCGCGATGCCGAGCGTTTTCCAGACTCTTTGGCCTCGATATACTCTATCATGTCCTTTAATGGCATGTCCTGGTTCTTCTCACCAAGTAGGTCAAGTTGTATTGCTTGGTCCGCGATGCCACGGGCAACCACGTTGCGCAATATCTCTTCGGTGAAGTCGTTGACCTGATCGCACCCCGCCTTGGTGCACTTCATTTCATACTTGCACGTGTCCGCCTGCCCCTTGATGCGGGCGTGGAACGACCGGACAGGCTCCTCGTGTCCCTGCCTCATGTTAGACAGGGCCACTCGAGCTACCATCGTGTTCTCCGTCCGGACGGCGAGCGCCTTCATGGCGGCGAGGACGTCTTCTTCATCGCTGCCCACGAGGCTCCGACCCGCCGCGCGAGTGAGGTCCTTTCTCAGCTCCTCCTCACAGCACTCCAGTAGCTGCGCGACTATGTCGGGTCCGACAAGCTTAGTACCTGTTTTGTATTCGCCCCAGCGGGTTATGAAGTACGACCAGGCCTCGCCCGTTCCGGCCAGTGCTATGGAGGGACGCTTGAGTTTCTCCATCTTGGCATTCGAGCTCGCCGCCCTGGGGGCGGCGACGTGCACAGTGGCGTGTATACTCAACATGGCGGCCACCACTGCCGCCTCTGCGTGTGTAGCCATATAGTCACAACCCTCGATCGGGCACTCTGCTTCCACCGGCGCCATAGGAACAGTTATTCTGGAGTAAACGTTCTATTTTCGCTGATTCACACGTGTGTACAGTGTCCTGGGGGCGAAGATTGGGTACAGAACCCGAGAAATCCAAACTCACTGTCGACGTTCTCGTGGTCCGTTTTCACCCAGTCGTGTCCTCCTCAGCACCGACGATCTTTACTCGACTGCATCAAGTTGTTTGATTATAAATAAGAACAGAGTTCAATTTGTTCGACCACTTTATTAGCGTGGAACGACAATAATCAAACAAGTATTGAACAGGTTGAAACACCCACAACATCCCTGGCTCCGGGTCAGGCTGCGCATGCGCACTGGCACAGGGGACCGTCGATATGTGGAATTACCGTAAAGTACAATGTTCTCTAAACATGTACAGTGCCTATACAAAGTCTACACCCCATTTCAAAAGTTTCACCTTTTGTTACCTTGTAGCCTGGAATTAAATTGCGTTAAATCCGACTTTTCCCACTTTTGAAGTAGATCTGCGTGCGGGCTCGCACACTTTTTTATTCTTCTTCACACAGATTGTTCATTTTCAGATCTACTGTAATCTATAAACCTTGGCTGGATATGCATTATTAAATGCTCTGTCTTGTTTCCCTCCGCCATCTTCGAAGATGGATGGAGGTTACTGTTTTCACCCCTTTCTGTTTGTTTGTTTGTTCATTTGTTTGTTTGTGAGTGAACAGTATTATGGAAAAACTCCTTGACGGATTTCGACGAAACTTGGTGGGGGGGGGGGTTAGGTATGGTCTAAGAATCATGCCATTAAATTTTGCACTGGTCCCCCCCCCCCCAAAAAAATTGTTAGAGAAAAAAAATATTTTTTTGCATTTCTACATGTATTAAGTGATTTCCAACCCCCCCAAAAATTGTTACCCCCCCAAAAAAATAGAGAATTTTTTTTTTGCATTTCTACATGTTTTAAGTGATTTCCAACCCTCCCCCCCAAAAAAACTTGTTACCCCCCCCAAAAAAAATAGAGAACTTTTTTTTTTGCATTTCTACATGTTTTAAGTGATTTCTAACCCTCCCCCCCAAAAAAAAATTGTTAGAGAAAAAAAAATTTTTTTGCATTTCTACATGTTTTAAGTGATTTCCAACCCCCCAAAAAATTGTTACCCCCCCCCAAAAAAATTGTTCGAGAAAAAAGAATTTTTTTTTGCATTTCTACATGTTTTAAGTGATTTCCAACCTCCCCCCCCCCAATGTTGGAGAAAAGAACTATAACTGTCAGCACTGTTGACATCATATTTAATGAATAAGATACAAGGTTCACTTGAGTGACCCAGAGCAGTATTGGCGGCGGAGGTTTTGCACTCTCCTGGGTGCTCCCCCTCTAGTTTCTTTCTGTAATCCTTTTTCCCACCATTTCCCTCCTCGCTTGTTTCTGATTCCTTCCACTACCTTAAGGCTCCAAGTGAGCGTGCCCGTCTGTATTTTCTGCTTGCTTGGTTCCATGCTGTGGTCCAGGAGAGGTTGCGTTACGCTCCTCTTGGTTGGGCTAAACGCTATGAATTTGGAGAGTCAGACCTACGTTCAGCCTGTGACACCATTGATACCTGGCTCGATGAGGCATCCAAGGTAAGTACAAAAGGCAGTCATAAAGAATGAATTAAAAACATTTGGATATAAGGACAGTCTTAAAGTCTGAACGTGAGGAATTCTCTTCTTTCAGGGTCGGCAGAACATTTCACCAGATAAGGTTCCTTGGGCCGCTCTAAAAACTCTCATGTCACAATCAATCTACGGAGGCCGTATTGACAATGAATTTGACCAGCGTCTGCTCAACACCTTCCTGGAGCGCTTGTTCACTCCTAAAAGCTTTGACCCTGACTTCCCTCTTGTGCCAGCAATAGATGGAGCTTCACGTATTCTTATGCCTGAAGGAATCAGGTAATAATGTTTAAAAGCAACAATAAAATTCCTCAAGGAAATGCAGGAAGAGTTTTTTTTTTAATAAATTACACTTTTATTGTGTTAATGTCAACTCTTATCTTGTGGCTTAAAGTTTAGGACTTTTGAATTACAACTGCTATACCTTTGCTTTATCCCTGAAGAGTTTGAGGCACTGGTTTTCAGAGTTTCGAAGCAGAATGTACCTTGGGGCCACTGCTTGATGGAGTGAGGGATTTGGAAATGTAAATTTGTACGTCCCTTCCTTGGCACTGTTGCCAAGCCAAGGCTACACGAAAGAAGAATATGAAGGTGGCAGCCCCACCAGCTTATTTCAAAAAGTGAACTTAAGTAGCCTGCTGATTCAAGGGCGTAGCCAGAGGTCCAAAAGCGATGAGGCGAAAAGAGATGAACAGTCCTCTTTAGGTATTGTGATAGGAGTGGAGATAAGAGTATTCAGAGCACTGCCGGGTAGCTTTGATAGTTTACTCCCCAGGGAGCTCAGATGGTCAGAGGGCTCAGGCCAGATCATATTTCAGGAAATTAGCGACGAGGAAACTGCCTCGTCTGCCTCAGCCTGGCTACGCCCTAGTGATTCCCTTTGGACACACAAGCTAACCCCACTTCCCCATGGTGCTGATTGGAAACTGGATCTGTGAGGAACCACATTAACAAGGCTCTGCCCCCTGGATGAACACCCTGCAGATCTCTCTGGGTAAAATCAGGCATGTGTCAGGATGCCCTCCTTTGAACATCTGGATGAAGGCAGCATTTTAGAACTCCTGACTAACCAATGCTTTTGAGTGATAGAGAACTGCCTCACAAGCCAGATACATACTCTGAAGAATGGCATTCCGCAGGAATCTGTTCTGGCTCATCTGTTCTGGCTTCAGTCTTTACACGTCTGACGTCACACAGACCTCTGGTGCAAAGCTCACATATGCTGATGACCAGGCCATCTTTCATGCCAGCAAAACCTTTGAGGACATTGAGCAGACCATTTCCAAGGATATCTAAGTGATGCACATCTACTACCTCCAATGTGCAGAAGACCATGTGTTCACCTTTCTCCTTTCACAACAGAGATGGGCAGACAACTGGAGATCCCACTACAAAATGGAACCAACCCCCTTCCCTTTCTCCAAAACCCCCACCGACGTTGAGGTGAACCGAGATAGGACTTTCTTCTATCTTCAGCACGTGTAGTGTATAGCAGGGAAAATAACAGCCAGTCAACCTGCTTTGAAGACTGCTGTCATGACAAGGGAGGTGACATCTCAAACTTGTTCACATCTAAACTGGTGTTCGTCTGCTCCAGCAGAGTTCTGTTTATCTGCCTGGGGCTGAAGCATGCACATCAGGAAAGTTGAAGCACAGCTAAACTCAGCAATCTGAGTTGTCAGCCACTGTCTCTAACCTACAACAGCTCATCTTTTTTTACCTTGCTGGTAATTCACTGCACAATCTCAGACTTCACTGGACAGGCTGAAATGAAAGCTGCTACATTACCCCACCCCTTCTGTACAACAAAATTTCTGAGGAATTGACTTGAAACTCCTTTACCAGAGCCGCACAGTGCTTTATCCGGACCAACAACTGACAGGGAAGGCATCAATGGCTCCTCAATGAGTGGAGATGTGCCCAGACCATTGGCAGATAACACCTGGCAACTGTCTCCACCAATGCAACTTGCTGCAAACTGCCACAGGAAAAATTGTGCCACCTCAATCACCTGAGGACAGGGGTCGACCACTTTAACACCTGCATGCACCCCTGTGGTCATGCAGACTTAGCCAGTTGTGACTGCAGAAATTCAGACTGCAGACCACCTTGATGACTGCTCAAGTTCTCAGCTTCAATGAACCACCCAAGCCAACAACTGGCTGAGAACAGTGCAGTTCATCTTTCAATACTCGCACAAGCCACACTAAAGAAGAATAAGAAGGTGGCTTCCCCACTAGCTGGCTCCACTTGCACTGGCTTAGGGAGCCAGCTAGGCAAAACTTATTCAAATAGAAACAACTAATGAGAGAAATGGACAGGTTCAATATACCTTGGGGTTCAATGTACCTTAAAATGTACCTGCACAACCTGTAAGCCCCCCTTGACTTACAGACTCTTCAAAAGATACGAGTATGGAAATGTGTGTTCTGTTTCATTGGAATGTTTTCATATCACTTTTACGATATCCCCCATCCCAAATTTGCATAAGCGATAAAATAAATTTCACAAAGCTTCAGGAAATCCTCCCTCAATGTATCTTGACGTATCTCTCAACGTATCTCTCAATGTATCTTAATGACCTTTTATTTGTCATTCTCATCAAAAAGAAAAAAAAAACACAACTTTATCAAATAGCTCACTTAATCAAAAAATATTACATTGTCAAATAGCCATAAGACAACTTAATTATTCTCAAATAAAAAAAACGTAGAGGTATGGAGGCCATGGCTGTGAATATGACTGAAATATTGTAGTTATTGTTAAGGTAATGATATAACTTGTTGTTTTATGTCACAGGCGTGAAGAGTTTGTGCAGTGGGTTGAGCAGCTCCCTGATAACCAAGTGCCAGCCTGGTTGGGTCTTCCAAACAATGCTGAAGAAGTGTTGCTCACTACTCAAGGTGAGCAGGGATTGAATAAAAACATCACAACACGTCTTGACTATTTCGCTTTGTAGCGACCAGCACGACTGTGCCAGGTTAGTTGGATTTCCATTCACCAGAATTACATGTGAACACTTGCTATAACTTTCAACAGCTACAATACAGGCCCGATGACTGGGTTTGCATGGACGACGAGAAGAGCACTTGCTGGAGCGCATACCTCTGCCATGCTGAGCAGTTTACATTTTGTATTCCACTGATAGGCCGGATCTGCATCCGGGCCTAAACCAAAATTTAATCGGCTTGTTCTTGTCACCTAACCAATTCATCCACCAAGTTTTGTCATCAGTCCACAATGTTTTGAGATATCTTGCTATGTATCGTTTTTGGTTCTATCTCTCAATTGTGAAGAATCATTTAAATAATTTTAAAATTCTCATATCCGGATCTTGATCTTCACTAAAATGTAATTTTTTCGTCTTCATCACACTCCCAACCTGTCCACCAAGTTTGGTCTGAATCTTTCCATCACTTTTTCAGATATCCTGCTCTCAAACAAACAAACAACCAGACAGACAAACAGCATTGAAAACATCAACTCCATCCACCTTTGGTAGCGGAGCTAAATATCATGTCATTGACATGTCAATGGCATTTAACTTCCCATTCAATGCTTTTCCTCTTAAAGTTTACACTGAAACATCGTGTGCGCTTTCTTACGGAGCCATTTCACTATGATTTTTTTGAAGGCACGATATAAAAATAATTGTGATTTCTTTATTATATAATGACCGTATTTGACAAGTTAAAAAATCCTAACAAATCACAGCCATTACTTGTAACTGTGACATCCTTGTGTATTATCTGTTTTACCATGAAGTGCCTGAAGAGCAGCAAAACTCCACAATTTTATTCATTTACTTTTTGTATGCAGCCCGTGGCTGCTTGTCTGCATCATATTCTGGGGGCATGGCGATGCCACTGATACAATGTCCCCTGATACCAGTAAGCTGGTACTCATTTTGCAGACCTTGGAAGGATGACAGGCTGTCAACCCACCTGGTGTTGATTCAACAGCAGAACAGGGGCTTGAATTCAAGACTCGAAGATCTTAAGCCAACACCAGGCTTATACTCCACAAATATACTTTATAGACTGCATGAACAATGTCCCATGATCAACAATGTCTCATGAACTGCAAGGCTGCACTAAATTATTTATTTCCAAAATTGCAGGTAATTCCCCCTATAGGAATGGGTGGCTTCTACCTGTTGTAGGGTTTGTTTATTCAATTAGTGTCCTCAGTTGTTTTTTAATGGTACCGCAGAGTTTCTAAGACCCCTCGGAGTAATAAACCACCATTTGGATTTTTGGGGGGTTTTTTTTTCTTCACTGCCAATTTCCGGGCTGTATCTCGGTCCAGCTGGGACTTTCGGAATGAAATTTTGTCTCAACAATGGGAATAAAAATTATGTGGGGTTGACGTAATTTTTTTGACCTTGGCTTAATTTTAAGGTCATTAATTAATTATATAGACAATTTAACATTTTTCACCATAACTTGACTTAGGTTTGGCCTATCAGAACTAGATTGCCCTCTTTAGATAGCCTAGAGCAAGGCGTATCTACGCATAATTTATGTTATACCCCTTTGGGTTAAAGGTCAAAGTTAAATAGCAGTCTGAAAAAAAAAATAATGTATTTTTTATCATTGCTCAATTTTTGCCAATGTGGAATGTCAAAGTCCGCTTGGTCTTCCAAAATGTTCTTGCATCATAATAGTGGATCTGCACTGAAGTTGTTCACCTGATAGTTGTTTCGTGTCCTTGACCTACTTTTTTCGGATTGTGACCTAATTAACGGAAAAAAAAAACATTTTGATCATAACTTTAATAATTTTCCTCCGATTTTCATGATGAGTTTTATAGATAGATTGTAGATGGGGACACGTTTTCTTAATTTACATTCCATCCTGAAATGTTGAAGATCAAGGTCATATGGTGATCCAAAAAGAATAATATGGCCATCAATGGATCACAGGCGCCGTGAAAGGCATACTCTTGGCGATCGCTTTGTGATTACAGACATTTATTATTAACCTCCACCATCGAAGATGGACGGAGGTTACTGTCTTCAACCCTGTCTGTTTGTTTGTTTGTTTGTTTGTTTGTGAACAGTATTACGGAAAAACTCCTGGACGGATTTCAACGAAACTTGGGGTGGGGGGGGATCCATGGTCCAAGGATCATGCCATTAGATTTTGGACTTGGTCTGAAGTCCAATATGGCCGCTATGGCAGCCATTTTGAAAAAATATTTGAATTTTGGATTTTGTATTTCCACATGTTTTAAGTGATTTCCAACCAAAAAAAAAAAAATTTGTTAGAGAAAAAAAAAAATTTGCACCTTTTTTTTCAAAAAAATTTCGATTTTATTTTTGGGAATTTCTACATGCGCATCGATCTAGTTTAGTTGATTCAATCGTGGGTCAGTAGAGTCTGATCCGTTTTGACCTACAATGAATAGGATATCAGGTTCACTTAAGTGACCCAGCAGTATTGGTGGCGGAGGTTTTGCACTCTACCAAGTGCTCCCCTTCTTTAACCTCCACCATCGAAGATGGATGGAGGTTACTGTTTTCACACCTGTCTGTTTGTTTGTTTGTTTGGTTGTGAACAGTATTATGGAAAAACTCCTGGACGGATTTTGACGAAACTTGGTGGGGGGATTCGGTATTGTCCAAGGATCATGCCATTAGATTTTGGACTTGGTCCAAAGTCCAATATGGCCGCTATGGTGGCCATTTTGAAAAAAATATTTGAATTTTTTTTTGCATTTCCACATGTTTTAAGTGATTTCCAAACAAAAAATAAAAAAATTGTTGGAGAAAAAAAAATGCAACTTTTTTCAAAAAAATTTCGATTTTATTTGAATTTTTTTTTTTTTGCATTTCTACATGTTTTAAGTGATTTCCAATCCCCCCAAAAAATTTGTAAGAGAAAAAAACCCAGAAATTTTGCACCTTTTTTTTTCAAAAAAAAATTCGTTTTTTTTTTTTTGGCATGTCTATATGCGCGTCGATCTAGTTCTGCATTGAGATTGCACCTTACTAATATGAAAATTGGTTTCACAGCACAGATGTGTCCAGGACAAAGTACAGATGAAGGACGACCATTCTAATCGAAACAAGACACCACATTGTATCCAACTTTAATATGCAGAGTCACATCTGACCAAGGGGCCTCATGTTGTGGAAACGCACATTATATCACTCATAATAATATCACTCATATCAAAACGCACATAAATGCACATCATAATAATGTAGAAATGCACATAATAGGATTTCATCCTCTCTTCTTTCCAGGCCCCTACTAAGTTGACCACCTTTGGCAACCAATTATACAAGTCCGCCAAGCACGTCATGAAGGCAGCTATATTATTCGACTCTCACCATAGCTGGAGCAGGAATATGTGGAATTTGGCCAGGGTGCCAGCACACAATCACCTATCTTTTACAAAGCACTTACGTCGTGTGATCTTCAATGTCCACCAACAAATGCTGGAAAACAAGTCCCCACTGCCATCCAATCAGATGGGTGATGTATCCATTTATGTAACACCCTGGCTGTGAATCGCAGCAGTGCAACAGTTTATGATCAGGCCAAAAATCGAACCTCAACGAGACAGCTCAAAGGCAAGTGTACTACCTGCGAGATGAATGGCTAACCCTGATTTCATACTCAAACTGAAAACGACCCCACCCCACCTCCACCCTCTTTTTCCTCCACACATTCCACTCCCTCAAAATTTCTGTATACCAACCAACTCTAAGCTTGCCCAATTCACACCATCACAATAATCAAAAAACGAATTGGCTATAATAAGATCATAAACGTTTTAATAACATTCTTAGATCAATTTTATGAAAGAAAAACATTAGAATGCCCAGCAATAGCTATCGTTAAAGTAATCAGGAGTTGTTGGTAAGTTTGGAAAGTAAAACTCCTAAAACAGGATTTATCTTGACCTTCCAGCGATCAGATTGCCAAGGCAGTGGATACTAGAGATCTTATCCCCTTCACTGCCTTGCCTCAAGCACCACCCAAAGCCAAATACTTCAACGCTTGTCTTTGGGTGTTTTGATCATAATCAAAAGGTGATTGTTTGAAGATTTGTAAGACAGCCGTCTCGTTGCAGTCATAATGCCGGGATTTAAATAATCACAAAAAGGTATTTTGAGCAGTCATGGAGCTTCAGTGCTTCCGATTCTGACTGACACATCTTTAAAAAAATTTTTTTACAAAGCTCCTGCAAAAACGAGATGACAGAAGGTAAAAAGGCAATGAACGGCCTGGCAGTGGGACAACAGTTGGATATAATGAGCAAGGAAATGAGTAAACATGAAAATAGGGGAAAGAGAAAGAAACAAAAGTTCAACCTGAAAATAAGAGGGTTGGTTTAGGTCGGGTTAATGAGTGTGGAAAAGGGAGGAGGACATGACCTGGCCTTGGGGTTCAGCACTTGCTTGAAGCTCTGGATGGAAGAGTGAGGTTGAACAGTTTCAGGAAGCCAGTTCCTCGAACGTGAGGAAAGAGTGGAGGTGAGCGGTAAGCCTGGATTTTGTGAGTTGAACAAAAAGGGGATTTGAAACAGTGGGTAAGTGAAGGACAAAAAAGGTTTTACATGCCCCCTCTTCTTATGTCTCCCTCTTACCATTCCATACCCCTTTTTTAGTTATTACTTATTTATTTGTTGATTTATTAACCTCCGCCATCTTCGAAGATGGATGGAGGTTACTGTTTTCACCCCTTTCTGTTTGTTTGTTTGTTTGTTTGTGAGTGAACAGTATTACGGAAAAACTCCTCAACGGATTTCGACGAAACTTGGTGGGGGGTTTGGTATGGTCCAAGGATCATGCCATTAAATGTTGGACTGGTCCCTCACCCCCCAAAAAAAATTTAGAGAAAAAATTTTTTTTTTTGCATTTCTACATGTTTTAAGTGATTTCCAACCCCTCACCCCCAAAAAAAAATTGTTAGAGAAAAATAAAAAAAAATTGCATTTCTACATATTTTAATTGATTTCCAACCCCCCCCCAAAAAAAATTGTTAGCCCCCCCCCCCAAAATTTAGAGAAAAAAATTTTTTTTTTTGTATTCCTATATGTTTTAAGTGATTTCCAACCCCCCCCCCCAAAAAAAAAATGGAGAAAAGAACTATAACTGTCAGCACTGTTGACATCATATTTAATGAATAGGATACAAGGTTCACTTGAGTGACCCATCAGTATTGGCAGCGGAGGTTTTGCACTCTCCCGAGCGCTCCCCCTCTAGTTTGCTTGGTGTAATACATCCGTCCCCACCATACCCCACTTTCTTTAAAATACATTTTTCCTCTTACTGCTAATACCTTATTGCCAAACTTAACAGTAATCATAATCATAAAGTAACATCAGGGTGTGTTCCACTAGCAAGTGGCATGCTATCGCTTGCCAAGTGGCTTGCTTGATTCAAATGTTCAAGTAAGCACTCCAACAGAACCGAGTGCTCAGCATCGCTTACCCATATGGCGGCCCCCTTGTAAATAATGCCATCATGACACTTGAGCTTTTTTTTTTTTTCAGTTTTATTCAGTCTTCCTGTGACAACTTCCCCAAACTCATTTATTGTGCTAGCAGCGGCTACAGAGTTATTGTGTTTGCAGCAGCTACAGAGTATGAAGAAGAGGGAAAGAAAGATAAGGAAATGGGGAGTCAGAAGTAGGAGCCACCTGCCAAGCTTATATCTGGACCCGACTATGCTTAGGTGAAAGAATCGATTACCCAGTTCGAATTGATTCCCAACATCGGAACCAAGAATCGAATCCTAAATTCTACAGAGCCGATTACCCGTCTATAATGGTTCCGAGTCTCCGGAATCGGTTTTTACGATGCCTTATTTCACTTCATCCATTGAGAATCCATTTGTTGGTTCAGTAAATCATTTCCTGGAATGCTGATTCCTGGAGCTGTGATGCTGATGCAATGTCCCTGTTACTGGTACTCATTTTGCTGACCTTGGAAGGATGATGGACTGAGTCAAACCCACCTAGTGTTAGTTCAACGACAAAAGGGGGATCAAACTCAAGACCCTAATATCTTAAGCCAACCACCTTAACTGTTAAGTCAACACCAGGCTCACATATTATTATGAGTACAGAACACATAGCAGGGGTATGCCTTTCATGATTTCAACGGTTGTCGTTTCGTTTTGAATCCGACTACAGCGACCATTTTGTCTAACATTATGGCGACAACGAAGCTCTCTTAATTGCTTGCTCCATTTGCTGAGCGGCAAGGCGAGCAGCTTACAAAGTTTATATGGAACAACGGACTTGGAAAGCGATAGCAAACTGCTTGCTAACAGAACACGCCTCTGGTTTACTTTGAGGTTTACTTACATGGTATATTACATTGAAAGAATAACAACTTTATGAATAACACAATTACAATATTGTTGTTGTGGATAATAACTACAAGACTTTGATGAATCTCCACGGTAGGGTCTGTTATGCTTACCAAGCTACTCAAGATGCAGGTTCTGGAGGATGAGGAAGACCTTGCCTCCAGAGAGCAAGACCCGAAGCAGGCAGAGGTGCCAGGGGCTATCGGGGCAGATGGCCGTCCCACCTGGATGCGTTCTCTGCTATCCACCGCCAAAAACTGGTTGTCCCTCATTCCTCCATCACTGCAACCATTGCGTCGCACTGTGGAAAATATTAAGGTTTGGGCCATGATCTCGTTTCGCACAGAGGGTGAATGCTTTGAAAAAAGAAAACAAAACTCCCCAACCGTCGTGCATGCATACAAAGTGGGAAAGACCCCATTTTACATACAATTGTTTTATTATGGTTCTTGGAGGGAGGCATGAAGTGTTTCGTCTTGGTGTCCCTGGTGTCCCGCTTTTTGAACAATACATTTTCCGTTATTTAATTTTTAATTATTTATTTAGCAATTTCAATTATTTAATTTTTCAAGTTTAGTTATTTAATTTTTCAATTGCCCTTTTCCCCAATTACTTGATTATTAAATGTTTAATTATTCATTTTAATTTTTTTTTCAATTCTATAAAAACGTTTGTTTCAGGCAAATAAGACCATTTTTGCATGAATAAGGTTTCTTGTGTAAAATGTATTGTTTTTCTGAGAACAAGCGAAAATACATCTTATTTGATAAAAAGAACAAGCATTTCTACATTAGAATAGTGATTTGGAACAAAAACAAGCTCGAATGAGCTAAGATCCTCATCCTCTTTATGATGACATCATAAAAACGAATATGACGTCATTGTGATGTATCAGGTTTGCGATAAATTATCTGCGCTAAAGCCCGGCTTGATTCCCGCAAACAAAATTCAAACAGCTTGCCTAGTTTCGGAGATAATGGTATTGGCGATTTCCATTAGTGGCGATATTATGACGTCAACTTTTTTCTTGGAAGAATTTCCAAAATCGGAGATGGTTACTGCCTGTGCGTGGGCTTTCTGCATATACATGGCAAGTTTCACGAAGATCCGATGAAAACTCTGGGTTGTGAAACAAAAAATGTCAAAAAATAGGAATTACGCCATAAAAATTGATATGACATCATAGTGATGTATCATATGTGCGGTAATTCATCTCTGCTAATACCCTGTTTGATTCCCGCAAACAGAATGCAAAAAGCTTGCCTATAGTTTCAGCGATAATTTTTTAGGCGATTTCCATTTGCAGAGATATTTTGACATCATAACTTTTTTTCTAGGAGGAATTTTCAAAATAGGAGATGGTTACTGTCTGTGCAGGGTATTTTTACATATATATGCCAAGTTTCAGGAAGTTTCGATGAAAACTGTAGGCTGTGAAACAAAAAAGTCCACAAGAACAACAACGTGAGTAATATTTAGAGATCCTCCATGAGGATCGAAAAAAACGGGGTCAAAACAAGCTAATGTGTTGTTAAAAACGCTGGTTTTATGCAAATTCGACCATTTTTGAGTGAATTGGGTTTCTTTTATAAACGTTCTTTTGCTTAGTACAAGCTAAAATATACACCGTATGGTGAAAAAAGATGCGTTTCTGTGTTAAAGTTGTGATTTGGAACAAAAAAACGTGGTGAGCACAAAGCTAATGTGTTGTTAAAAATGCTTGTCTTAAGTAAATTCGTCCGTTTTTGAGTGAATTATGTTTCTTCTGTAAAATATTTTGTTTTCCTTAGAACAAGCTAAGATGCACACAATTTAATGAAAAACACACGTTTCTGCACAAGAGTGATGATTTAGAACAAACAAGGGGTCAAAACAAGCGAATGTCTTGTTAAAAACAGAAATTTCATGCAAATAAGAGGGTTTTTGCATGAATAAGGTTTCTGGTGTAAAATGTTTTGTTTTCCTTTGAAGAAGTGAAAACACACTATTTGATGAAAAAGACATGTTTCTACATCAGAATAGTGGTTTGGAACAAAAAAAAAGTGGTCATAGCAGACCAATGTGTTGTTAAAAACGCTTGTGTTAGGCAAATTCGAGTCTTTGCGTGAATTTGGTTTATTGTGTAAAATGTATTGTTTTCCTTAGAATAAGTGAAAATACGCACTATTTGATGAAAAACACAGGTTTCTGCATCAGAATAATGGTTTGGAATAAAAAAAACGCAATCATAACAAGCTGATGTGTTGTTACAAACGCTTGGATGAGGAAAATTTGACCATTTTTGTGTGAATTTGGTTTATTGTGTAAAACGTGTTGTTTTACTTAGTACAAGCTAAAATACGCACTATTTGATGAAAAACACGCTTTTCTCAATTAGAATAGTGATTTTGAATAAGGAACTGGGTCAGAACAAGCTTGTGGTTCAACACATTAGCTTGTTCTGCAATGGTGAGTGAGAGTCTTGTTTGCTTGGAAAATCACACACACACACACACACACACACACACACACACACACACACACACACACACACACACACACACACACACACACACACACACACACACACACACACACACACACACACTGCACTGTTTTGCATCTATCACAGGACCCATTATTCCGATACTTTGAGCGGGAAATTAGGATGGGCATACAGCTTCTGCGAGATGTGCGTCAAGACTTGACCGATGTCTCGCTTGTTTGTGAAGGCAAGAGGAAACAGACAAACTACCTACGTTCTCTCACGAATGAGCTTGTTAAAGGTATGTTTATTTTTATTGCAAAATGACCCATTGGCACCAACATTTCTTCACATTACTTTAACCAACTGGAAATCTCGATTTATTTACTGTTAGAATACAAGAAGGTGGTTCAAGGTTGGCATAGATATTTTATTTTAATTATTCGACCGAGGCCAAGTGAAGCAGATCACACCCTGCAACCCATGCCTGCAGAAAACAGATTTTTTGAAATGCTGGCCACATTTTCCATCCAATCATCATGTAAGGCCCCTCAAAATGTTGGGTTTCCAATAACATGCTGCTCGATGAATGGGGTCAACAAGTAGGGATTTATTTAATTTTTTTTGGACGTGTTCAAATGGAAGTAGTACAGTATTTCAGATTGTACATCTTTCCAATCAGTATGTGTATGTTGATATTTGAAAAGATATAGAATTATGAATTTTAATATGTTCATCATGCGATACAAAATTAGGAGTAAAACAGTATTGTGTACACAATTGAGAGGATTAAATGAAATCAATTTATTATCTCTGCTCGGTTTCCTTTGAACAGTGAAGCTGGTCTCAGCAGTGATAATATAAAGACAGTTTAACGTTAACATGGCTCAACAGGACATATGAAGGAATTGAAGAATACTAATAGTAATGTTCCCATTCATCATCCCTGAAAATCTTATATATTCAGATAGTAGACCCTTTACAGTTGATAAAAATCCAAGATTACACTCTTTGGGGTCATCCATGAAAAATATACTTTTCAAAACAGCAAACTTTAACCCCCCCACCCCAAGTCATGCACTTTAACCCCCCCCCTCAACTCATCGACTTTAAACCCCCCCACCCTAAACTCATCTACTTTAACCCCCCCCCTCAACTCATGCAATTTAACCTGCCCCTCACCCTCAACTCGTGCACTTTAACCCACCCCCACCCTCAACTCGTGCACTTTAACCCACCCCCACCCTCAACTCGTGCACTTTAACCCACCCCCCACCCTCAACTCGTGCACTTTAACCCACCCCCCACCCTCAACTCGTGCACTTTAACCCACCCCCACCCTCAACTCGTGCACTTTAACCCACCCCCCACCCTCAACTCGTGCACTTTAACCCACCCCCCACCCTCAACTCGTGCACTTTAACCCACCCCCACCCTCAACTCGTGCACTTTAACCCACCCCCACCCTCAACTCGTGCACTTTAACCCACCCCCCACCCTCAACTCGTGCACTTTAACCCACCCCCACCCTCAACTCGTGCACTTTAACCCACCCCCCACCCTCAACTCGTGCACTTTAACCCACCCCCCACCCTCAACTCGTGCACTTTAACCCACCCCTCACCCTCAACTCGTGCACTTTAACCCGCCCTCAACTCGTGCACTTTAACCCACCCCCCACCCTCAACTCGTGCACTTTAACCCACCCCCCACCCTCAACTCGTGCACTTTAACCCACCCCCACCCTCAACTCGTGCACTTTAACCCACCCCCACCCTCAACTCGTGCACTTTAACCCACCCCCACCCTCAACTCGTGCACTTTAACCCACCCCCACCCTCAACTCGTGCACTTTAACCCGCCCCCATCCTCAACTCGTGTACTTTAAACCGCCCCCACCCTCAACTCGTGTACTTTAACCCGCCCCCCACCCTCAACTCGTGTACTTTAACCCGCCCCCCACCCTCAACTCGTGTACTTTAACCCGCCCCCACCCTCAACTCGTGTACTTTAACCCGCCCCCACCCTCAACTCGTGTACTTTAAACCGCCCCTCCCATCCTCAACTCGTGCACTTTAACCTGCCCCCCCCCACCCTCAACTCATGCACTTCAAATTTAATCTGTACAATCCGGCAACATAGCAATTGTTATACACCCACACAGATACCCACCTCTCTTCTTTCCCTCCCTTCTCCCCCTTTCTCCCCCTCCACACTCCCCCTTCCCTCACCTCCTCCCTCCTCCTCCCTCCCTCCTCCTCCCCTCCTCCCTCCCTTATCCTCACCTCCTCCCTCCCCTCTCTCCCCCTTCCTCCCTCCTCCCTTCCTCCTCCCTCCTCCCTTCCTCCCTCCCTCCTCCCTTCCTCCCTCCCTCCCTCCCTCCTACCTCCCTCCTCCCTTCCTCCCTTTTCCCCTCACCTCCTCCCTCCCCTCTCTCCCCTCCCCTCTCTTCTCCCCTCCCCCTCTCTTCTCCCCTCCCCCTCTCTCCCCATCCCCTCTCTTTCCTCCTCTCTTCCCATCCCCTCTCTCTCCTCCTCTCTCCCCTCCCCACTCTCTCCCCACTGCCCTCACTCCTCCCTCCCCCTCCTTCCTCCCTCTCTCCTCCCTCCCCTCTCTCCCCCTCCCGCTCTCTTCTCCCCCTCCCCCTCTCTCCCCTCCCCCTCTCTCCCCTTCCTCCCCTCCCCTCTCTCCCCTCTCCTCTCTCCCCTTCCTCCCCCTCTCTCCCCACTCCCCTCTCTCCTCCTTCCCCCCTCTCCTTCTTCCTACTCTCTCCTCCCTCCCCCTCTCTCCTCCCTCCCTCTCTCCTCCCTCCTCCCCTCTCTCCTCCCCTCTCTCCCTCCCTACCCCCTCTCTCCTCCCTCCCCCTCTCTCCTCCCTCCCCCTCTCTCCTCCCTATCCCCCTCTCTCCTCCCTTCCCCCTCTCTCCTCCCTTCCCCCTCTCTCCTCCCACTCCCCCTCTTTCCTCCCACTCCCCCTCTCTCCTCCCTCCCCTCTCTCTCCTCCCTTCACCTCTCTCCCCACTCCCTTCACCTCTCTCCCCACTCCCCCCTCTTTCCTCCCTCCCTTCTCTCTCCTCCCTCCCTTCTCTCTCCTCCCTCCTCCTTTCCTGTGTTTCTGTCCGTGAAGCAACAGGTGGTATTTGCTGGTATATAATATAATGTGTATACACCGTTTGCAGGGTATAAACAGGCCCCTCTCCCAACAAAGTACAGTACCATCTATTAAAGGCACACATGAAACTGAGATGATGATAAGATCTTGTAATTTTTCTTACTTTGTAACAAAACTGAGCTAAAATAATTTTCACGAAATTTAGTTTTGTATTTTAAAACATTCAGACCGAATATTTACACTTCCTTTTCGATCTTCTTCTGATGTTAACAATAAGCTCCTTCTTCTTCTTCTTCTTCTTCTTCTTCTTCTTCTTCTTCTTCTTCTTCTTCTTCTTCTTCTTCTTCTTCTTCTTCTTCTTCTTCTTCTTCTTCTTCTTCTTCTTCTTCTTCTTCTTCTTCTTCTTCTTCTTCTTCTTCTTCTTCTTCTTCTTCTTCTTCTTCTTCTTCTTCTTCTTCTTCTTCTTCTTCTTCTTCTTCTTCTTCTTCTTCTTCTTCTTCTTCTTCTTCTTCTTCTTCTTCTTCTTCTTCTTCTTCTTCTTCTTCTTCTTCTTCTTCTTCTTCTTCTTCTTCTTCTTCTTCTTCTTCTTCTTCTTCTTCTTCTTCTTCTTCTTCTTCTTCTTCTTCTTCTTCTTCTTCTTCTTCTTCTTCTTCTTCTTCTTCTTCTTCTTCTTCTTCTTCTTCTTCTTCTTCTTCTTCTTCTTCTTCTTCTTCTTCTTCTTCTTCTTCTTCTTCTTCTTCTTCTTCTTCTTCTTCTTCTTCTTCTTCTTCTTCTTCTTCTTCTTCTTCTTCTTCTTCTTCTTCTTCTTCTTCTTCTTCTTCTTCTTCTTCTTCTTCTTCTTCTTCTTCTTCTTCTTCTTCTTCTTCTTCTTCTTCTTCTTCTTCTTCTTCTTCTTCTTCTTCTTCTTCTTCTTCTTCTTCTTCTTCTTCTTCTTCTTCTTCTTCTTCTTCTTCTTCTTCTTCTTCTTCTTCTTCTTCTTCTTCTTCTTCTTCTTCTTCTTCTTCTTCTTCTTCTTCTTCTTCTTCTTCTTCTTCTTCTTCTTCTTCTTCTTCTTCTTCTTCTTCTTCTTCTTCTTCTTCTTCTTCTTCTTCTTCTTCTTCTTCTTCTTCTTCTTCTTCTTCTTCTTCTTCTTCTTCTTCTTCTTCTTCTTCTTCTTCTTCTTCTTCTTCTTCTTCTTCTTCTTCTTCTTCTTCTTCTTCTTCTTCTTCTTCTTCTTCTTCTTCTTCTTCTTCTTCTTCTTCTTCTTCTTCTTCTTCTTCTTCTTCTTCTTCTTCTTCTTCTTCTTCTTCTTCTTCTTCTTCTTCTTCTTCTTCTTCTTCTTCTTCTTCTTCTTCTTCTTCTTCTTCTTCTTCTTCTTCTTCTTCTTCTTCTTCTTCTTCTTCTTCTTCTTCTTCTTCTTCTTCTTCTTCTTCTTCTTCTTCTTCTTCTTCTTCTTCTTCTTCTTCTTCTTCTTCTTCTTCTTCTTCTTCTTCTTCTTCTTCTTCTTCTTCTTCTTCTTCTTCTTCTTCTTCTTCTTCTTCTTCTTCTTCTTCTTCTTCTTCTTCTTCTTCTTCTTCTTCTTCTTCTTCTTCTTCTTCTTCTTCTTCTTCTTCTTCTTCTTCTTCTTCTTCTTCTTCTTCTTCTTCTTCTTCTTCTTCTTCTTCTTCTTCTTCTTCTTCTTCTTCTTCTTCTTCTTCTTCTTCTTCTTCTTCTTCTTCTTCTTCTTCTTCTTCTTCTTCTTCTTCTTCTTCTTCTTCTTCTTCTTCTTCTTCTTCTTCTTCTTCTTCTTCTTCTTCTTCTTCTTCTTCTTCTTCTTCTTCTTCTTCTTCTTCTTCTTCTTCTTCTTCTTCTTCTTCTTCTTCTTCTTCTTCTTCTTCTTCTTCTTCTTCTTCTTCTTCTTCTTCTTCTTCTTCTTCTTCTTCTTCTTCTTCTTCTTCTTCTTCTTCTTCTTCTTCTTCTTCTTCTTCTTCTTCTTCTTCTTCTTCTTCTTCTTCTTCTTCTTCTTCTTCTTCTTCTTCTTCTTCTTCTTCTTCTTCTTCTTCTTCTTCTTCTTCTTCTTCTTCTTCTTCTTCTTCTTCTTCTTCTTCTTCTTCTTCTTCTTCTTCTTCTTCTTCTTCTTCTTCTTCTTCTTCTTCTTCTTCTTCTTCTTCTTCTTCTTCTTCTTCTTCTTCTTCTTCTTCTTCTTCTTCTTCTTCTTCTTCTTCTTCTTCTTCTTCTTCTTCTTCTTCTTCTTCTTCTTCTTCTTCTTCTTCTTCTTCTTCTTCTTCTTCTTCTTCTTCTTCTTCTTCTTCTTCTTCTTCTTCTTCTTCTTCTTCTTCTTCTTCTTCTTCTTCTTCTTCTTCTTCTTCTTCTTCTTCTTCTTCTTCTTCTTCTTCTTCTTCTTCTTCTTCTTCTTCTTCTTCTTCTTCTTCTTCTTCTTCTTCTTCTTCTTCTTCTTCTTCTTCTTCTTCTTCTTCTTCTTCTTCTTCTTCTTCTTCTTCTTCTTCTTCTTCTTCTTCTTCTTCTTCTTCTTCTTCTTCTTCTTCTTCTTCTTCTTCTTCTTCTTCTTCTTCTTCTTCTTCTTCTTCTTCTTCTTCTTCTTCTTCTTCTTCTTCTTCTTCTTCTTCTTCTTCTTCTTCTTCTTCTCTCTCTTCTTCTTCTTCTTCTTCTTCTTCTTCTTCTTCTCTCGCTTCTTCTTCTTCTTCTTCTTCTTCTTCTTCTTCTTCTTCTTCTTCTTCTTCTTCTTTTTGGTGGTAGCTATTTTCCACCATACATAAGTTTGTCAAATGCAGACCTCATGGGTCTGACATCTTGTGTGTCTTGGTGACCACATCGGCACTTTAAGTGAACAAAACGAACAACAAATGTCTGCACGGCAACCATGACTTCTGTCAAAGTTGGGAATGTCTATCCAGCGTCCATTTTCCGACTTTGAACAAGACACCATCGATGTGTCCCAGGTACCCCAGAGGGGAGAGTAGTTCTCCATCAGGCTGCAGATGAAGGCTTTGTACGTGGTCAGGAGCTCAGGCGGGCCAAGGAAGGACTTTGCACGACGTAGGATGCCCAGTCGGTGACTGGCTATGGAGGCCAGCTTGGAGATGTGGCTTTCCCAGGAAAGATCGTAGCAGATAGTGGGTTGTGCAATGTTTTTAAAATGTCGATAAAACTTTGTGACCCCTTCACTGAAACGAACAGCCGCTGATTTTCTCTGTTGAGATCACAGCGGTCAACAATTGCGCAGAGTCATGCCGTGCACAGCAGATATAAAATGGCAAACAACATCATTGCATTCATTCACCAAAGGGGATGGAGGTTCATCCAGTCGACCCTTGAAAAAATAATAAAACTGGGGTCGACAAGGAATTATTGGGGTAGGTCAGGTTACCGGGAACTTCACTTTTGGTTCTTTTTTTTCGGCCTAACTTTGTTGCTGGTAATTCCCCTCACTTTTCACCTTCATTCACTTTTGAATCTGTTTTCTCTGCAACCACTTGAGCAATTGACAATAAGCTTTCATCACTGGAGTGTCTCCGCATGGATAATTTTTATTTTTTAGCAAAGTTACATGATGATTGGATGGAGAACAGGTTCCAAAAAGCCTGTTTTTTGTAGGTATGGGTTGCAGGGTGTTTCACATGTCAGGAATAAACGGCTTCGACCTCGTTTCGCTTGGCCTTGGCCGAACTATATAATTGGTCAATGTGAAAATTTTCTGAGTCATACAAAAAGTGACATCAACGCTGGGCAAAAGGCAACTCGTGTTTCTATGACAACAGATATCCTGGAACACTACCCGAGCGAGGGAGATTATTTCTTGAAGAAGACTGTGACTTGTAATGACAACTGGATCAGGTCAGGTCAGGTGTGGGAGCAGGCGCCAGAGCAGCGCATCACTGCGTCCACACTCCGGGGGCCTCCAGCTGGCCATCCCCCAGGCAGATGCCTGGCCCATCCCCATCTCCTTGAGATGCTGATCCGACATTTCTCATGAGAGTCAAAGTGAGCCAGAATTGAGTGGAGACATTCATTGTCATCACCACCACAAAAAATTTGTGGTCCAGCCATCAGCCGTAACACTGATGACAATCGTTTGGGATGTTTATAGTTTAATTCACTTGAAATTTCTTGATTGTGGGAAAACCATCAACACAAAGTACTATACTAGTGACCTGTTATGCAGTGAAGTAAGACGAGCAATACATCGACGACGACCAGATAAATTATCTCCAGGGCTTGACTTTACTGCACGTTACTGTTCACTCTCACATGACAAATGTGACCACCACCACTCTCGGAGAGTTGGGTTAGGAAGTTCTAAATCATCGACGATAGTTCAGATCTGTCACCTTGTGATTTTCATCTCTTCACCACTCAAAGAATATCTGGTTGGGTGACATCGAGTTTACGAACGATGAAGATGTCAACTCATGTGTCCTGAAATGGCTGTGTACTGATCTCAAATATTTATATGCAGATGACATCTGGGTGCCAGCACATTGATGAGACAGGTGTATAAAAGTTGCTGGGCTGTTAGATGAACATACTATGTATACGTAACACCTTGAGAATGAGTTGAAATTTTACTAAGTTTCAAATAGTTTGGAATTTTCCAGAATGAAACGTCCATGTCAACCCTGAATAACCCTTTGCATGATAAACCAGTACCTTAAGCCTCCAAACCAGAATGTTTCATTTCTAGGTTTTCCTCGAAGGTAATTAAAAAAAAAAAAATCTAATGATCTCCAAATGTTTTACACAATGGGAATCAAGCGGATTGTGACATGTTTGTGTCTTGATGACTAGGAATGCTACCCAGCAGCTGGGTGCGTTACACCATGCCAGCGAATGCCACCGTGGTACAGTGGGTGCTGGATTTTAGTGAACGTATCCGGCAGCTGCAAAGGATCTCACAAGCTGCTGCCACCGGTGGGGCCAAAGAGCTGAAGGTGAACATTGATCAGTTCATTGAGAACTCGTTTTCATCCCATTCTGTGAACATGATGATAATTTTGTTTCTATACACTTAATTTGACATTTGGAAATCATTGGGATCATGCCAACGTTTTCATTCAGACTTCTCACGGATGTTTTCAAAAATCAATAAAAAAATAATTTACTGGACTGTTGTGGCAGCACCAATGCTCTGCACAGAGTATGGTCCTGATGGATGTTTTGTTTGTGTGTGCATTTATGTGTTTGTTACCTCCACACACCAAAGGGGGATGGAGGTTATGTTTTCATCCTTGTCTGACTTTTTGTTTGTTTGTCTGTCTATTTGTTTGTGTGTGGGATATTTCAAAAAGTTGTGGATGGATTCGGCTGAAATTTGAGGGGCATGTTGGGTGTGTGACAAAAACGAATTGATTAGATTTTGATGAAGATCCAGATCCGGACACTCGAATATTTAAAGTGATTCTTCACCATTGAGAGATGATGCCAAAAACAATATATATTGTTGTGGTTGACGAAATTCGCAAACCACCATTCAGGTCCCGTAGGTGAGATATCTCTGTAAGTATATGTGTAGTAGCCCAAACCCGTTGTTTAGAGGGAATAAATGTCATTCATTCGGGCTGCGACCCTTTAAGATAGCCGTTTTTCTTTTACTATCTTTATTTTGGACCAGCCGCCATTACTACCACCACAACCACCACCAACCACGTCTCAACAGCCATCACACACCAACCGCAACGCCGCTTCACAACAACAGCCACGACCCTTGCCGTCACATCTCGCTCTCACAACCATCGCATCACCGCCATTCCCGCGCCGCTTGTGGGCACCGATCCTGGACTCGTACAGGGCGCGCACCGAGCAGCGGGTGCAAAAACACCAGCCTTTCTGAGAAATCGGATCAAGAACGATTCACGCCCACTTCTGTTCCGTCCTATCAGCGAGCGTGGGGCGATTTGGCCCCGCCTCCAGGTGCGTCGGAGTATAATCGCTATATGCAGATTCGCAGATCAAGAATCATTCACGCCCACTTTTCCTCTGTCCAATGGGGAGCGTGGCTCCGCCCCCGAGCGATTCCTGATCCAAAAATCTGCATGTGATTTCTCCTGTCGGACTATAAAGCACCGAGCGCGGAGCGAATCGAGGCAGTTGAGTTGGAAAGAGTTGAGAAGAAGCAGTTGGGAAGAGTTAGCAGTTGAGAAGAAGCAGTTGGACGGAGTTGAGAAGAGTGGAGAGTGGGAGAGTTGGAGAGTTGTGGCGGTGGCAAAGGCAGTCGAGAGGGCGCTCGTGTCAGAGTCGGGGAGCTGTGGAGAGGGGAGGCCGGTAACGCGACCGAGGTCGCGATGGAGTCGCTCGTCGCGGGACCCAAGCCAGCGAGATATCTTCATTCCCCGAGCATCAACAACCCCCTCCTGTTTCCCCCCGCGCTGAGATAGTGTGAGAAGGGGGCCCCGTTCCCAACCCATTCCAGGCAGTGCCAGCGAGGCCCGCGGAGTCGGGGCGCCGCCGCCATCTTGCGGCTCATCACCAGATGGGTAGGCTCGACGCGGTCTCGGCCCCAGGCCCGTCTGCCCCCCCTCATCGTTGAGGATGGTCCCTTTTTCTTTTGCTTTGAGTATATGTGTTGTCGGCGCCGTCTGTGAAGTAAAACTGTATAAGTGTTGCCGTGTGCTCGGTAGTCGGTAGTAGATCTGCATTGTTACATTTGCTTCTTGTGCAGAATTGTGTTTCTTCTACTTTTACATTTGCTTTTGGTGTATAATTGTATATGTGTGCTTTCCGTTTGCCGCGGAATAAATGTGCTTTATGTTGAACTGTTTTTCCCGTTTCTCTTCGTCTTTTCTTTTATTGAATCTCCATCTTACTTCACGTAAAGGGTTGGTCGTGGGCTAAATACGCCCAATAATTAATTGAACCGTCGAGGTTGACGATAACACCGCTCGGTTATCCCGATAGTACGGAACGGGTCGCTTAAAGTGGCCCGTGTCCGAAGTCGACCTGCGGCGAGGTGCGATCGCCCGGTCTACCCTCCATGTGGGTACTTAGGTAGGTCGAATTTGGCGAGCAACCCTATCCCACGCGGGGGGCCGATTGGCACGATCGTGGTGAGGCCGAAAGGCCCACCCGTGACTAGTTCCCGGCGTTAGTCCGAGAGGGTCACGACGGGATTGTCCGTCCGGTGGGCGACGTGCCGCGATTCGAGTTACGTGGCCGCTCGCACGCCGGCGGGCGCGAATCTGCAACAATATATATAGCTCGATATCTCAAAAAGTAATGGACGGATTCGGATGAAACTTGGTGAACACGTTGGGTGTGTGACAAGGACTAACTGATCCGATTTTGGTGAAGATCCAAATTCAGATCCAGGTGGAGGTATGCACTTCACCTCGTACCCTTCTCATTTTATATTTATTGGTGTGTGTGTCTGTGTGTTTGTCTGATTTTGAATGCACTTCTGAACAGCTGCTACATAGAATCAGAATGGGTTGAAAACTGCTGGTTGTACACCAGGTGTAAACGGAGAAGTATTAGTGGGTAGAAAAAAAAATTCATAGTCCTGTGGGTTCAGAATGGGGGGGGGGAGGGAGACCCCAATTCTGTCTATGTTAGTGTATTTCACGTAGTGCCACTCCCGGTGGGTATCTGGGGCCTTTGCATTTTCTAATCTTCATCAATGATCTCTCCGACTCTCTGGAAAATCCTCTTTATCTTTTTGGCTTCTGATTCCAGTTCTTGAGCTTCGGTCGTGTTCTTCATGGTCTCTATCGACTTTCTCAAAGATAAGTCTTCCCGGTCGTTTGAGTTTTTATCCCCCGCCACGTGGCGGAAGGGGGATATTGTTATCACCCGGGTCGTCCGTCCGGCTGTCCGTCCGTCCGTCCGGGCGTCAATATTTATAGCTGTGAGTGCGATAACTCAGAAACTGTTCGCCATATCTATTTGAAATTCAGGTCACACATGTACCACCTGAAAAGGAAGAACCCTATTGATTTTGGGCATGGCCGGATCCAAGATGGCCGACTGGGGCGGCCATCTTGAAAAAAAATGTTTTTTGTAATAAATGGAAAACCGCTTATCTGATTTCAATTATTTTTGGTTACACGTTCCTCACCCCTGGGGAACTTTTTCGAGATGATGACCAAATGGTGTCTTGTTTCCAATTCACCTCCCTCATTATCTGGAATATGTATGACCTTTTTCATTCAATGGCGGGGGATTCCCCATCTCTGATGGTATATTTACTGTTCTTTTGTTGTTTTCGTGTTTACTGTGCGTTTCTAGTCTGGTTTTGTTTTAAAACTTGTGCCAATTTGTGATTATTCGTCGGACTTTTCACATTGGATTCCTTGAGTACCCTTTTCCTCGTTTGTGTGCACTTCCAGTGCACGATCGTTTTTATTGTCTTTTCTCTTTATTACCTTCAGCTTTTAATTTTTGCCACAATCCCTTTACCACTCTTTCAATTCCTCCCAACTATACCCTCTGTTTAATATCTTAAAAAAAAAAATATATATATATATATCTCTTCTTCTTCTTCTTCTTTCGGCTGCTCCCGTGTTAGGGGTCGCCACAGCGGATCATCCGTATGATCCGCCTAGTGATTTGGCACATGTTTTACGCCGGATGACCTTCCTGACGCAACCCTGGTCGCCTCTTATGACACGGGGATATGGTACACCTATTTTATCCGGGGTATACACCGGCCCAGTACACTGTTACTCATTTCGTGACCTCGGAAGGATGACAGGCTGAGTCAACCCCCTGGTGTATTAATTCAGTGGCCCAACGGGGCTTGAACTCAGGACCTCTTGGATCCCAAGCCGCTGCCCTAACCACTGCGCCAACACCAGGTGTGTGTGTGTGTGTGTGTGTGTGTGTGTGTGTGTGTGTGTGTGTGTGTGTGTGTGTGTGTGTGTGTGTGTGTGTGTGTGTGTGTGTGTGTGTGTGTGTGTGTGTGTGTGTGTGTGTGTGTGTGTGTGTGTGTGTGTGTGTGTGTGTGTGTGTGTGTGTGTTCTTTTTTCCTTTCTCATCTTAATTTCACCTTCCACAGCCACATGATTTTGTATTCCTCCTCCTCCTCCACCTCCTGCGAGCCTGGTGTTGGTGCAGTGGTTAGGGCAGCGGCTTGGGATCCAAAAAGTCCTGAGTTCAAGCCCCGTTGGGCCACTGAATTAATACACCAGGGGGTTGACTCAGCCTGTCATCCTTCCGAGGTCTGCGAAATGAGTACCAGTGTACTGGGCCGGTGTATACCCCGGTTAAAATTGGTGTACCATATCCCTGTGTCGTAAGAGGCGACCAGGGTTGCGTCAGGAAGGGCATCCGGCGTAAAACATGTGCCAAATCACTATGCGGATCATACGGATGATCCGCTGTGGCGACCCCTAACGGGTGCAGCTGAAAGAAGAAGAAGAAGATATATATGTATATATATATATATATATATATATATATATATATATATATATATATATATATATATATATATATATATATATATATATATATATATATATCCTTTCTCATCTTACTTTCACCTTCCACAACCACGTGATTTCGTACTCCTCCTCCTCCACCTCCTCCTTTTTTCTGATGTACCTTTCAATTCCCACTTTGATTGTGAAGGTATTCACCATACACCTTCATGATCTTTTCTTCAACCTATTCCTTTACTCTCCTATACACTGTCAACAGCCCTCCGTACCTCCTACATACTGCCAACAATTCTCCCGACATCCCGGTCTCCTCCCTCGTCCTACCTTCCCCTTCCCTTTCCCCTCCCCTCCCCTGTACCCAAAGCCTCCTCATTAACGATGTGGACCTCAAACATCCAAGGCCTTCGCTCTAACCTGACAGATCTCCCCATACAGGTGCCACTGACAAACCAGACATAATCTCCTTTACAGAAACTTTCTTCCTTTGACATTTCTGACTCCCAAGTATCTCTCCCTGGTTACTCCATCTTCCGATGTGATAAACATGAGCCTCGTCCTGGCGGCGGAGTTGCTATCTTTATCAAAAACTTTATTCCTCACTCTCCATGCAGTGCACGCACTGCCCTCTGGCACCCTGCCCTGCTCACCAAACTCTCTTCCGATGGTATCCAAGGCCATCTCCACTCATGGATCGCAGACTTCCTATCCTGTCATAGTCAACACGTGGCTCTTAATGGAAATACCTTCCAAAAGTACAGGTTTTTCGCAAGTTATCCCCAATGAACCATTCCTCAACCAATGCTCTGACCTGCAGGTTGCTGTTTCTGTTTCTGTTTCTCTTCTCTCTCGTTCTCGCTCTGTGTTTCTTCTTTGTTAATTCCTTTGCTCATCCTGTCCAATTGTGGCGCTACTGTCCCATTATCAGTTTGTTACTTTTTTATCCTCTCTACACATTACTTCCATGAACTCTTCCTTGAACCTCAATCTTGTACAGAAAAAAGTGGGATATTTGATCATGACAAGCATGTTAAATATGATTAATGAACCTAATTCTGGTATATATCTTACAACACGTAATTTTATTTGATATGACAAAACTTACACCTGGCCTCCAGGTAAAGGTGTGATGTCGGCATTGTGTTACAGAGTTTGCACGTGTGGCTCGGAGGCCTCTTTGTGTCCGAGGCCTATATTACAGCCACACAGCAATTTGTGGCACAGGCCAATGGATGGTCCCTGGAAGAGCTCGGGCTGCAGGTTTTCGTGTACATGAACAACACACCTCCCTGCCTTGATGCCTGCAGCTTTGGCATCAAAGGTGAGTCAACTACTCATAGCAGGATCTAATAATTTATCCCATCTCTGACCTCATTTTTTTTTCCAACCTCCTTTGCTGAACCTTATGGAAGTGAGTCTTCACCTCTTTTCCACTAGCGAGTCATGCCAAGAGTTCCCGGAGACTAAAAACACATCTGTTCACACCAAGCACGCACTCAGTAGCCTGTTTCATGCCCAAGCAGTGTAAATATGACCTTAAATCTTTTACTTCTTTGAAACCTGTCCATTCCCCTATTACATTGACAGTAAAGCCTTAAATAGTGTGGTATTTACATTCCTGAAAAGTGTCACGATATTCAAAATGCACTCCTGAACATCTGGACAAGGGGTTTAAAACTGCTGGACAGAATGATAAAAAGTATAGGCCCATGGGAAAAAAGGGGGTTAGGTTCCTGGGGTTACAGAAAATGTTGAGAAAGGAGGATGGCAGCCAAAAAGAAACATATCACAATTATATATCACAAAACTCTCCAGTAGTAACCTTCAAAGCTACGACTGGAGAGTTCATAGAACACATTACCCCACGCTGTCTTGAGAAACAAGGACATGGGCGGGGTCCGGGAGCAGCAAATTTGAGTGATCGTGATGACGTAAAATGCAGTAATATTTTGTTCAATTATTGCTGAGCGGAATGGTTTTGAAAGTGTCAAAAAGGCGATTTGTGTTCTCCAGTGTTCAAGTATATGGTTAAAATGAAATTTAGTGTCCTAACATGTCGTGATGAACGAGCTCTCATTTGTACTAGCCTTCCGGCATCCTCTACATTGAATGGCTCTCTGGAAGGATGCAACAGAGTGGCAACTTGAGTTCAGGTGTTTACTTTATTACAAATATTTGCAAAAATAAAAATAAACTAGAAAAATAATTAATGAGTAAAGAAAAATTAATATCACTACACTAGCTCCCCCCTTGGTCGATGACCAAAGAGAGACGATCGATAACGATGCAGATGTAGACGTCAGCCCTAATAGAATACTTGCACAAATCTCTAAAGCCAATGGACATGTCTGTTTGAACGAATTTTCCTCAAGTCTGATGTGGTTGGCGGTGGCAAACTGGTGAACACAGACGTTGATGGGGCCGAACTCGGAGCTCTGTGTGTGGGCTCACAGGAACAGTGGGAGTCAATGTAGCTGGAGTTTGTTCTGCTCCAGCAGTAGGATGAGTTGTATCAGACTCTTTTTCTGTATGGGCAGCCTTGACTCAGTCTAAACTGACCGTTTCAGATTTCCTATTAAAATCAAGGGGGAAGTACTTTTCCTTCCTGATAATGACTCGGAATGGGCCCCGGTAGGGATGTTGCAGAGAAGCCTTGACAGTGTCGTCGGGTACTAAAACATGGGTACAAGACAACATATCTTTGGGCAGGTGAGTGGAACTCTGTTGAGTTCTGGTGGGGATGTGATGCAACTCACTCATTATCTTTCGCAGTCTGTCCACATAATTGCTCGGGTCCAAATCGGTGTGGATGTTTGTCGGAGCACCAAATTACCCAGGAAGGCGCAGTGTTGATCCAAAAAGTAACTCGGCTGCGCTCCAACCCAGATCAGCTTTCACCGTGGCACGAATTTGCACTCAATTCACTTTTGTTCATCACTCGACACTTGGGCACCATCATTAACAGTACACGAGGAATACTTTGGAGAACACTTGAAATGAGGACGAGAGAAGAACCTTCAGAGTTTAGGCTTTATTCCATTTGATTGAAGCCACTTCTACGGGCACACCAGGAAATACAAACGCAGTATGGAGTACAAGCAGTAAGGTACACACGCGCAACTAATCACCGCAAAATAAATCAGTATTATATATCAATCAGTGTTCTCACCATTCAATGAGCACCAAGTGAGCCGCCGACATAAAACGGCAATGCCCCAGGGATAAACCCCGCGGCCGAGCCGAACCTCAGCTTTATCTCTTCTGTGCTCGAGCCGGGCAACATGTGATCACACGTCACGACCTTCCATTCACCACATTCTCCACGTCTTTAAAATGTAACTAGAGGCCCAGCTAACGCACCAGGATTACTTCAGCGCTACAGGAGTATACATTTCAAGCAATGCGAACTATCTAAACTACAGAAGCATACATGCCAAGCAGTGAGGATTATTTGGAGTTGTAGGAGCATGATCATGAGCATCGATATATTATGTAACGAGCATATAGGAGCATGAGCATCGAGGATGCCGATAATCCCCTTTACAGATTGAGTCGGCGAGGGGGTATTATTCGCCGGCCTCTCCGGGAGTAGATGGCGGTTTCACTTGAGGGAGGCTTCCGATCCTCTTGGTGAGCCTCGAATCGTGCCGGAGATGACTCCCCGATCGCTCTCGGGTGGAACGCGGCAGCTCCGTTGTCACCCTTCTCGGGTGGAGTCCCTGGGGGGGGGAACACCTGGGGAGGGGATGTCAGAGGGAGGTGTGTGCCAGATGGTGGTGTACCTGAGGGAGGAGTACCTGAGGGAGCCAAATGGCGAACCGACACAGTGGTCTCCCTGCCATCCGGGAGCCTGACATGAGCGTATTCTGGATTCATATCGATGAGTTCGACCTCTTCCACCATGGGTTCATACTTGCTTTGTCGTACCGGGCGTTTCATGAACACTGTCCCGGGATGGGTTAGCCAGCTGGGCACCGATTGGCCGTCAACATAACGTCGTTGGTGAGTAAACATTCGTTCGTGAGGAGTTGCATTGGTGGACGTGCAGAGCAAAGAGCGTATGGAATTCAGAGCGTCGGGAAGGGTAACCTCCCACCGCTCGGGGCCCAGTCCTCTTGATTTCAACGCCAGAGTTACGGCTTTCCAAATAACTCCATTATATCGTTCCATCTGACCATTACCCTGTGGGTTGTAACCCGTCGTTCGACTAGTTGCGATGCCGTGCTCTAATAGGAATTGTTTTAGCCCGGCCGACATGAAACACGACCCTCTGTCTGAATGTATGTACGAAGGTTTCCCAAACATAGCGAAGAGGTCAGACAGACATTTCACGACAGTGCCCGAGGTCATATCCGAGCACGGAAACGCGAAAGGGAACCTTGAATATTCATCAACAACAGTGAATATGTATCTGTTGTCTGTCTCGGTCGGCAGGGGCCCTTTGAAGTCAATGTTTAGTCTCTCGAAGGGAGAAGTGGCCTTGATCAGTCTGCCAGAAGCTGAACCATAGAATCTGGGTTTTAGTTCAGCACAAACAGGGCATGAAGCATTCATTTGTTTAATGTCTTCAATAGAATAGGGCAGGTTCTGTCTGCGTACGAAATGTGCCATTCTGGTTACCCCCGGGTGGCACAGAGACACATGGAGGTCTTGCAAAGCCCGAATGCTTACCGCCGAGCAGTAGACCCGCGAGAAGGTGTCTGCAGCAGGGTTTTCCCTCCCGGGCGGGTAAACAATGTCGTAACTATAGCAGGCTAGGTCTATTCGCCATTTCATAATTTTTTCATTCTTAATTTTCCCGTTATTTTTCCCATCAAACATGAATGCCACGGATCGTTGGTCCGTAACGAGCGTGAAGTGGTTTCCCAGTAAATAATGTCTCCATTTACGCAGCGCTTCGACGATGGCGTACGCCTCCTTCTCTATTGCCGAGTGTCTCTGCTCGCTTCCAGAGAGAGTTCTCGAGAAGAACGCGACGGGTCGCCCAGACTGATTAAGCGTAGCAGCTATCGCGTGATCTGAAGCATTGGTCTCCACCACGAAGGGCACCGAGCTATCGATCGATAATACCACGGAATTACTGATATCGTCTTTGAGGTTGTGGAAAGCTGTTACAACAGCGGCATCTGGTGGAAAGTTTTTGCAATGCACTAGGGGATGTATTTTCTCGGAGTATTGCGAAATCCATCTCGCATAGTAAGCAAACATGCCGATCACCCGGCGCATTGTCTGCAGGTCCTAAGGTGGGGGTAGCTCACGAAGTGGGCGCAATCGTTCAGGATCAGGCTTAATTGTGCCGTCGGCTATCGTGTAGCCGAGAAGGTCAATTGACCTTTCCGAGAATACGCATTTCTCGTAGTTGAGAGTCAGATTATATTTTCTAGCAATGCTCAAGAATCTGTCCAGATTCATGTCATGTTCCCCCTGATCCCTACCGCACACTGTGACATTGTCCACGTAAACAAAAGTGTCTTTGAGGTTTTCATCTGAGATGATGTCGTCCATAACCCGTTGGAAGCAAGCTACTCCATTCGTGACACCGAATGGAATTCTCCTGAATTGGTAGAGGCGTCTACCCGCCTGGAATGCGGTGTAAGGTTTGTCTTCCTCTCGGATGGGAATTTGGTGATAGGCGCTTCGCAAGTCGATGGTACTGAATACCTTATAATTGGCCACGCGTTCGACCATCTCGTCTATGCGCGGCAGGGGGTAGGCATCGAGTTGGGTAAAGCGATTGACCGTTTGGGAATAATCGACAACCATTCGTTTCTTATGGTTCTGACTGCTGGTTACTAACACCTGTGCGCGCCATGGCGAATCGCTCGGTTCTATAATACCCTCTTCCAGTAATCGCTTGGTTTCTGAAGTGATGAAATTCATGTCAGCAGTGGTATATCGCCGCGATTTGATCGCTATCGGTTTGCAGACCGGCGACAGGTTAGCGAACAGCAGGGGGGACGTCACCTCCGCGGTAGTCAAGGCATTTAAAATCAGACGAGGTTTGCTTCCTCCAAAGGGTATTTCGACGCTCGTGTGCTGCTTGAGGACATTATGACCCAGAATTACGTCTGCGCATAAATCACGAAGCACCAGTACCCGTACATCCCGATGCGTGTACCCTTTTGCGTCCAATTCGACATTGCAGTACCCTCGTACGCGGGACTGTAGTGATGTGGTGGCCATGCATACCGTATTGTCTGTCGGGTGGATTTTCCATTTCCTGCCCTTCACTAGCGAGCTGTTGACGAAACTTTCAGAACTACCGGTATCAATCAGAGCCTCAGCCATATGCCCGTTAATTCGTACGTTGATGATAGCCTTGGATAGATTCCCCGGGGAGGCTGCAGTTAGTTTATTTTGCGAGTAGAGAGCCGCAGAAGTGGGTTTATTTCTCCTTCGAGTAGATTTACATACCCTGGCATAATGCCCTTTCTTGTCACAGTTCATGCATGTGGCATCTCTGGCGGGGCATTTTTGGCGGGGGTGCCTTTTGTACCCACAAAAGAAGCATTTACCAACCGGAGTAGTTGCTGAGGAGTTTGACGTGGCCTGGGTATCCGGCTCCCCGGGTGTTTCTCCATCCCCTATGTCTGGCTGTGTCTGTGCCAGTGGGGTTCCTTGGGTTCCCATCGCAGCAGCGTTCATTAGCAGCATCGGTGTCCCAAATGACTCAGATTGCTGCTGTGCCGTATCCATCGCTCGAGCCTGATCAACTACCTTGTCAAGAGTGGGTTGCACTTTCTCTAGTAAGCGTTGCCGTATGTGGGCTGATCTAAGTCCTTGGATGAATGCCTCCCGGGTCGCTTCCTTTCGGTGTTCCTCGGCGCTTACGGCCCGGAAGCTGCAGGCTTTTCCCAGCTGATTCAGAGCTTGCAGGAACTGATCGATTGTCTCCCCGGCTGCTTGCCTGCGTGTGTTGAGAAGATGTCGTATGTATACCTCGTTCTTGCGCTTCACGTAGAGCGCTTGCAGCACGTCGATTGCTGCTTCGTAAGTGTCGCACTCCGAGGAGAGCCTGTATACGCTGGGCGAGACATGATTCACGAGGGCGGCCAATTTGTCAGCTCCCTCTTCGATGATGGTCAGATAGTGTGAGAAGGAACAGAACCAATGCGACCATTTCATTTCTGAGTCAGTCGCGTTTGGGTCTGCGTCGAACCTCTCGGGTTTGTAGATCTTGTCCATCGTTGGTTGAGAGAGCCGAGAAAACCAAATGGAATAAATTGAAATGAGGACGAGAGAAGAACCTTCAGAGTTTAGGCTTTATTCCATTTGATTGAAGCCGCTTCTACGGGCACACCAGGAAATACAGACGCAGCATGGAGTACAAGCAGTAAGGTACACACGCGCAACTAATCACCGCAAAATAAATCAGTATTATATATCAATCAGTATTCTCACCATTCAATGAGCACCAAGTGAGCCGCCGACATAAAACGGCAATGCCCCAGGGACAAACCCCGCGGCCGAGCCGAACCTCAGCTTTATCTCTTCTGTGCTCGAGCCGGGCAACATGTGATCACACGTCACGACCTTCCATTCACCACAACACTTTGCTGCAAAACTTGCACAGTTATTTGCCTCAGTCAATAATCAGTAGCCATTACTTTTATGGATTAGACCACACACAAGAAACAACGAAAGGCTTCTGGTGTGAGATAACCACCCACGTGGATGCAAAGGATGACTCACAACTCTGCTCAAAAACCACGAATGGTCGAAATGAAACCCCGCGGTTAATAAATGTTATCGCGGATTCGGGTTGGAAGTTCACCACGAGGGGAAGCGCTTGGGTTCCTCTCGAACGGCCGGTCCTGAGGCCGCCAGCTGCGAATAACTCTGTGGCCCGGGATGTTGCTGGTCAACCACGACTACCGATTGATACCGCCAATCCTGGCAGGGTTCTCACTACTTCGCGTGTTACCATTTCCGGTGGATTGACAGCATGATGTCATATCAGCTACCCAGAAGCATGCCGTTGATAAGAACTTGCTTTGTCTTTATTTAATCAGGTGCAGCCAAACACGCACCGATTAACGTGTGGAGCCAATCGGTGGGGTAAAACTTCCCGGCTAACAAATCATGCAGACTACGCTGGACCGATGGAGGAAGGGACGCTACGAGCTGGCTGAATTGCAATAACAAAGAATGTTTATTTAAAGAAAGCATGAGGAAAGGTATGTGGCACAGGCAAGCAATGGGTTTTATTTACAGGGCAGATTTGTGCAGCAGGGCAAGCAAGGATTGGTGAGGTGCAGCAAAAAGAGACAGTGTACAGCTAACCTGAGCTAATACTGACGCAATCTTACTTACTTACTTACAAAACAGGCGTCATTAGGGCCATTCTGAGGAAGGGGAGCTTCCACAGCGGACGAGATGGAAAAAGGACAGAACTTGTAAGAACATAGCTTGCTTACTTTCTCGCCCAGCGCTCTGTTCCACCCGCTCCGTTGCGCAAGCTCCAGCCCACCACTCTGACCCGTAAGCTCTGTTCCACCTCTCACCACATACTGCCAAAAAAGCCAAGAAAATATCTCTCCATGTCTGGAACGTTTGACATATAGTTATTTGGTGGGCGTGGAGTCTGAATGTGGATAAAAGGGGTCGTTAGGCGAGGTGTCGAGTTTTACAGTGCCCCCATTGGTGTACACGCGATCACCTCAGCGCCGGTAGCACCCACACATGGACACAGCTGCGGAGATGCTGCCATTTGAACTCGGCTTCTTCACAAGATGGTCCTCCATACTTCACATGGCACTGGAATCTTTGGCTGTGCTCTCGGGGCGTGAACGTGCGCTGGACACCCAGTGGGAACTACAAGCAAACAGAGTGCTGAGGCTTTCTCCATGGTTACTTGTGCACTCCTTATTCCCACTATTCCAAAAGTGGCAGCAGGCATGAGTGGTAACTGTGTGGCGAGGCGATGGTAGAGGCGGCGTGGCGGGTGAGTTGTGGTATGGTGGTTCGTTGTGGTTGAGGCGTAAATGGCGGTGAACGTATAGCGAGCTTGTGTATTGTTACAAAGAAGGGGAGTTATAATAAAGGCGTCTTGAGGTTGTGAGATTGTTGTAGCATTGGTGGGTAGAGTGTGGTGAAGGTTGGAACTGTGATCACTAACTCTCGAAATTTAAAGGTGTGCTGTTTCGTGTTCCAACTTTAAAAACAAACATTGCTGAACCCAGATCTCAGTTTTGAACATTGCTTGCTAAACAATCGTTGGTTTCAATATCTACTCAGCTTGTATAAAACGTCTGCTTGATCGTGTGTCATGTTGTATTTCGTGATGAATTAGGCAAGGAAACCCTTCAACAGATAAAAGCATCGCTTTGACTACAAACCTATGATGTAGCTGGCACATGCCATGACTTGTTAGTAGAGACAAGGTCGGTCTTTCCTCGACACATATTTTATCGCATCATTCGGTGATTAACTCCATGTGCTTGAAAACCTCAACTGAGGATGCTGAATGCTTATTAACACATTGATGGCCCTTCATTTTCTCTCCTGCTCAATCATCTCCAGGTCTCAAACTGAATGGAGCAACATGCACCAACAACAAGCTTTCACTGTCGAACACAATTTCCACTGAGCTGCCTCTCACACAGTTATCCTGGCTGCGCCATGCTGACATGAAACACGCACCTGGCATGGTATGTAGCGAATAATGCGACACTTTCCACACATATGATCTCCGATGATTGCACTACTACATTCCAGGACAGTGACGGTGATTGTTGAGCCCATACTCTTGACGGTGCATTGGGGCGTTCACAAGTCGTGGCCCTTTTCTTGGCTAGAGTTCATCCTGGAAGGGTCAGCACTCCATTGTGGGTTGCAGAAATTTCTGCCGAGCAGTCATGAGAGTCTAACTCACACCAGTCATGGCAATGCAACAAGGCTTTACCCACTCTGCCACTTGACGTGATGAGGGGTGTTGAAAAATTACACGAAAGAGATGCTCACAATAGTCGAAGACACTCCAACGTTTTTGTTCAATGCATAACTATAACCAGGCTGAAAAGTTTATGTTTTGCGTCCCACTGATGGGCCCGATCTGCATTTGGACCTGAAACAAAATCGATTGTGCTTGTTCTTGTCACCTACCCAACTCATCCACCAAGTTTCGTTTGAATCCATCAATAACTTTTTAAGATATCATGCTGTATATCATTTTTGGGCCCATTTCTAAATGGTGAAGAATCACTTTAAAAAAAAATTGTAGTTTTTCTTCACCAAAACCAAATTGATTCGTCCTTGTCACACATCCAACCTGTCCATGAAGTTTCGTTCGAATCCATCCATAACCTCTTGAAATATCCTGCTCACAGACAAACAGGGGTGAAAACATAACCTCCTTCCACCTTGGGCGGCGGAGGTAATAATATCAGTTCAACCGTCAAACTCCCAAATTTGTCTTTGTCAATTTGCAACACAGGACTTTCAAAATTATTACTTTGGTTGCAATGACACACAGCTTCGTCTTTCCAATGCAGACTCCATTTATTAAATATATCACCAAGCCTGTCATGATCACAGAAGGCACTCCAACAAGGTTCAAAGTGCATTCACTGGTAGATATCCATCGGGTTGTTTTGGTAGTTCGGGCCCGTCCTTTCAGGCCTTGCCCCGGCCCACACAGTCGTGAGTTTTTGCAGTAAGGTAAGCTGTAAAATCTCCCAAAAACTGGTGATCTTTGCTTTCAATACAGATTTTACAGAATGAGCAAAATGTCTACTTTTCAGTTTGCAACACGCCATGACAGCACGTTGCTCATT
>NC_140969.1:14385000-14417500 GCF_056783735.1 Eptatretus burgeri
ATCAGGCAGGTGATATGTTTACAAAAGATGGACAGCCATCAAGTAATAAAAAAGATACATTTGGTTCCCATTGCGACAAAATCAGTCGGGGCAATGTACAATGGTCTGTTATCTCTAATCTTTCCTTCTCGGACCATCTCCGACTTATTTCCAATCGTTCCTGGAGTTCGTCAGGGGTGTGTACTGGCCCCCGCACTTGTATGGACTGGATTCTGGGGAAGATGTCAGAGAGATCAAGTTGCGGCGCATCGTTTGGGAATATGAAGATCTCTGACCTTGATTTCGCAGATGATGCAGTCATCTTTGCAGAGACTCAAGATATTCTTTTGGGGGCCCTCAAGGTGCTGACTGAGGAGTCAGAGCTGCTGGGAATCCGTTCAGAATCAAACTGAGATCCAGGCTTTCAATGACATCTTGGATGCTGCTGTCCTGTCTGTACCTGTTTGTGGTGAGGATGTTGAGGTCGTAGAGAGATTCACTCTCCTTGGCAGTGATATTCATGTCTCTGCCGGCTGTGAGCCAGAGGTCAATAGACCTCTGGGTCGGGCCTACGGAGTCATGGATTCACTGGATAATGGGGTGTGGTACTGTCGGTACCTGTGCGGGGGGACGAAAGTCCAAGTCTTCATGTCCTTACTGCTTCCAGTGTTGCTGTACGGATGCGAGACTTGGACTCTGACCAGGGATCTGAGACGGAGACTTAATTCCTTTGGTACCAGGTCTCTTTGGAGAATCATTGGCTATCGCTGGTCAGACTGTGTCCAACGAGCGGTTGCTGAGAGAGACTCAAATGAGATTTGTTACCTGCAGCTGTATGGACATGTGGCTCGTTTTCCTAACACTGATCCTGCTCACCAAATTCTCTCAGTGAAGGAGCCTCGTGAGTGGAAGAGGCCAATGGGCCGACCACGTGCCTCATGGTTGCAACAGGTTGATCGGCATCTCAAGGAGATTGGGATGGCCAGACGGAGGCCTCTGGAGTACCGGCGGAAAGTGGATGCAGCAACGCGCATGCCGGTCTCCCCCATGTATCCTTGAATTCTTCCCTTCAGGACCTGCACCCTCTTTTATCTGAAACTAGCAAAAGTGTTTCAATCATTTGTGCCCCTCTATTAGTACATCAGATGATCTTCAGTGAGACTTGATACGTCTATCAAAATTAACTAAATGGGAAAGTTCAAGCACTGAAGATATCAGACACCATTGGAAGGATCAATGTATTGTCATCCCGAAGTTTTCAACATTATAAGTTCTGGAAATGTGGTTTGACAACATAAGGTGTTATTGTCAGTATAAAATCCATGTACGCTTGTGCAAATTTAAAACTACACGATCTGCAATGAACACAATAGCATTTAAGGTTACAAGTTCACCAGGCAAGCCAGTATGTGTATACCAACCTGCAGTTTTACTACAGCTGTAAACATAGCCTAGATCTATAAACTGTGGAATATAAAGAGTTGTGGACACCAGAGTGGTATGTCAGAGGTTGTGAGTTTAAATCCAGCTAAAAGTAACAGTAATATGTTTGATACTTAGTTTCTGAAACCAGAACTAGTCCAGGAGTTGGGATCCAGACATTCAGGTTGGGGTAATCGGCTTACCGAGGTGAGTCCAAATGCCCCAACAATAAATTGGGATAATCATTACAAATCTCTTCTTCTTCTTCTTTTTCTTTCGGCTGCTCCTGTTAGGGGTCGCCACAGCAGATCATCAGTCTCCATTTTGCTCTCTCCTCCACATCTGACATTGACACTCCAACCACCCACATGTCCACCCTCACCGCATCCATGAACCTCTTCTTTGGCCTTCCTCTTCTCCTCCGACCTGGCGGCTCCATCCTCAGCATCCTTCTCCCAATACACTCCACTTCCCTCCTGTGCATATGTCCAAACCATCTCAATCTCGCCTCTCTCACTTTGTCTCCAAACCATCCGACCTGCGCTGTCCCTCTAATATACTCATTTCATATCCTGTCCATCTTCGTCACTCCCAACGAGAATCGCAGCATCTTTAACTCTGCCACCTCCAGCTCCGCTTCCTGTCTTTTTGTTAGCGCCACCGCCTCCAAACCATACAACATAGCTGGTCTCACTACCGTCTTATATACTTTCCCCTTCTGTCACAAATCACTCCTGCAACTCTTCTCCACCCACTCCATCCTGCCTGCACTCTCTTTTTCACTTCTCTCCCACACTCTCCATTACTTTGGACAGTTGATCCCAAGTATTTAAACCCATCCACCTTCCCCACCTCAACTCCTTGCAAACGCACCATACCACCACCCTCCCTCTCATTTATGCACATGTACTCCGTCTTACTCCTACTGACTATCATTCCCCTTCTCTCCAGTGCATACCTCCACCTCTCAAGGCTCACCTCAGCCTGCTCCCTACTCTCCCTACAGATCATGATGTCATCCGCGAATATCATAGTCCATGGAGACTCCAGTCTGATCTCGTCCATCAACATTGCAAACAGGAAAGGGCTCAGAGTCGATCCTTGGTGCAATCCCACTTTTACCTTAAACCGGTCCGTCATTCCTACCGCACACCTCACTGCTGTCACACTGTCCTCATACATATCCTGCACCATCCTCACATACTTCTCCACCACTCCCGACTTCCTCATACAATACCACAACTCCTCTCTTGGCACCCTATCATAAGCTTTCTCTAAATCCACAAACACACAATGTAACTCCTTCTGGCCTTCCCTATACTTCTCCATCAACATTCTCAAAGCAAACATCGAATCAGTGGTGCTCTTTCCTGGCATAAACCCATATTGCTGCTCCCAAATAATCACTTCTCCTCTCAACCGAGCTTCCACTACTCTTTCCCACAACTTCATGGTGTGGCTTAACAACTTTATGCCTCTGTAATTACCACATCTCTGCACATCACCCTTGTTCTTAAAAATCGGAACCAGTACACTTAATCTCCACTCCTCAGGCATCCTCTCACCTTCCAAGACTTTATTAAACAATCTGGTGAAAAACTCCACTGCCATCTCTCCTAAACACTTCCATGCCTCCACTGGTATATCATCTGGGCCAACTGCCTTTCCACTCTTCATCCTCTTCATAGCAGTCCTCATTTCATCCTTACTGATCCACCCCACTTCCTGATTCACTATCTCCACCTCTCTCTCTCATTTTCTTCATTCATCAGCTCCTCAAAGTACTCCATCCACCTTGTCAGCACATTCCCATTTGCGTCCTTTATCACCCTGACCTGCAGCACATCCTCCCAGCTTGGTCCCTCTGTCTGGCCAATCGGTACAAATCCTTTTCCCCTTCCTTTGTATCCAACTTCTCATACAGCTCGCCATATGCCTTTTCCTTGGCCTTGGCCAGCTCTCTCTTCATCTTGCGCCACCACTCCTTGTACTCCTGTCTACTTTCTTCATCTCTCTGGCCATCCCACTTCTTTTTCACCAACCTCTTCTTCCTTATACTTTCCTGTACTTCCTCGTTCCACCACCAACTCTCCTTATCTTCCTTCCTCTGTTCAGATGTCACACCAAGTACCTTCCTGGCTATCTCCCTCACCACTTCTGCTGTAGTTGTCCAATCATCCCACACCTCTTTACCACCATCCAACACCTGTCTCACATCCTCCCTAAATTTCACGAAACAGTCTTCCTCGTTCAGCCCTCACTCTCTTCCTCAACCTCACCTCCAAAATCATCCTGCAGACCACCAATCGATGCTGTCGAGCTACACTCTCCCCTGCCACCACCTTACAGTCTCTAATCTCTTTCAGGTTGCATCTCCTGCTTAAGATGTAATCCACCTGTGTGCACTTTCCTCCACTCTTGTACGTCACCCTGTGTTCCTCCTTCTTCTTGAAATACGTATTTACCACTGCCATTTCCATTCTTTTTGCAAAATCTACCACCATTTGCCCTTCCACATTCTTCTCGTTGACACCGTACCTTCCCATCACCTCCTCATCATCTCGATTCCCTTCTCCAACATGCCCATTGAAATCTGCTCCAATCACCACTCTCCACCACTTCATTTAACTCACTCCAGAAATCTTCTTTGTACTCCATCTCACACCCCACTTGCGGGGCATATGCACTGATGACATTCATCATCACTCGGTCCGACACTCTCCTCACCTTCAATACCCTCTTGACATAATCCTCCTTCAGGATTACCCTGACAACATTTCTCCTCCCATCCACACCATGGCAGAACAGTTTGAAACCACCTCCAATGCTCCGAGCCTTGCTCCCCATCCACTTGGTCTCTTGTACACACAGTATGTCCACCTTTCTTCTCTCCATAATATCAGCCAACTCTCACCCTTTGCCAGTCATAGTCCCAACATTCAGAGTTCCAACTCTCACCTCCACAATTCTACCCTTCCCCCTCTCCCACTGCCTCTGGAAACGCCTTCCCCGTCTCCTTCTCCTCCTTCGCCAAGCAGTAACACAATTTCCACCAGTACCCTGCTGACCAACAGTACCGGTGGTGGTCGTTGGTAAAGGCCCTGTCACACCTTGACGATTTAGCCAGCGTATGCCTGACGTATGAAAAATGTAGTTAAAACGCTGGCACACGTCGAATACATTATGGGTAAGTTTGTATACGTTAAGAGCACGCTGGCATACGTCGTAGTATGCCGAGCTGTCAAACAAATTTTCCATGCTTAAAATTTTTCGACGTATGCCAGCGTATGACTCGCACGTTCCGCATAACGCTGGCCATAAGTTGTAGGCACGTTACGCGATCGTTGACACACGTTACTTTTAAGTTACTCATAAGTCAAAACACGTCGAGGTAATGTTTAGCGTACCCGAAACTTATTTCTAACCGATGAGTAATGTGTTGTAGGCATGTTACGCGATCGTTGACACACGTTACTTGTAAGTTACTCATAAGTCGAAACACGTCAAGGTAATGGTAAGCGTCAGTGTTCCAGACTCCCTGTTTTTGTTTTCCTTCGGTATGACAGTGATGTTGACACTTCGATTTCTAGTGCGGTTATAATATAATTAATAGGCTGCCGCTCAACGATTTAAATCATAACCATTTAAATCATAACCACACTAGAAATCGAAGTGTCAACATCACCGTCATACCGAAGAAAAATTAAAATAAAAAAACCAGGGAGTCTGGAACACTGACGCTAACCATTACCTCGACGTGTTTCGACTTATGAGTAACTTACAAGTAGCGTATGTCAACGTGTCAATGATCGCGTAACGTGCCTACAACTTATGGTCAGCGTATGCAGAACGTGTGTTATACGCCGAGTATGTCGAAAAATTTTCAACATGCCGATATTTTTTCGACGAACTCAGCGTACTACGACGTATGCCACCGTGCTCTTAATGTATACAAAACTTACCCATAACGTATTCGACGTGTGCCAGCTTGGTTCAGCAAATTTTTCATATGCTGGCTAAAACGTCAAGGTGTGACAGCGGCTTCACACTTCGATGTCAGGTGTGATTATGATTTGAATCGTCGAGCCGCAGCCTATGAATAGCCTACGCCACATGATCGTCAGTGATACGCTGCTATCGTTGGGCATAGGTTGTGAACGCCGACAACACGCTCAGCATTCGTTGGCATAAGTTATCTCTATGTGATTGAAACGTTCTGTGTACGTTACTAATACGTTATGCATACGTCCAAAAATGGGGAAAAAACATCAATAGTTCAGCGTACGCCAGCGTTTTGCATACATTTTGATACCTTGCCATACGCTGGCTAAAACGTCAAGGTGTGACAGCCCCTTAACCTGGGCCTCGACCAATCCGGTATGGAAATGTTTCATTTTCCGCATAATGATTTGGCATAGGTTTTATGCCGGATGCCCTTCCTGACGCAACCCTGGTCGCCTCATACAACACACAGGGATATGGTACACCTCTTCTAAAGGCGCTGTCACACCTTGATGATTTAGCCAGCAATGGCAACGTATAAAAATGTATGTAAAACGTTGGCGTACACTGAAATTTTGATGTTTTTTAAAAAAGTTTTGGTCTTATTCATAACGTGTTGGTCGTATGTATAACATATTAGTAACAGGCACAGAACGTTTCGTTGTCTTATAGATAATTTATACCAACGAATGCTTAGCCTGTTGTCGGCGTTGACAACCTATGCCCAACGATAGTTTAACTTAGGCATAGCGCGCTGAACGTATCGCCGACGAACTCGTGGTGTAGCCTGTTAAAAACCTGCCGCACGCCGATTTAAATCATAACCGCCTGAGAATTGGAAGTGTCAACATCGCAGTCACACCTTGACGATTTATCCAGCGTATGCCGACCTATGAAAAATGTGTCAAATGCTGGCACACGTCGAATACGGTATGGGGAAGTTGTGTTTTCGTTAGGAGCATGCTGAAAAACGATGAAGTTCGCTCTCATATTTCGTGGTACATTTAGTATGTCGTGAAATTTCAAGCATGCTGAAAATTTTACGACGTACTCGCCATATGGCTCACACGTTCCGCTACGCTGGGAATAAGTTGTAGGCACGATATGCGATCGTTGACAAAAGTTCCTTGTAAGTTACTCATGAGTCGAAACACGTCGAGGTAATGTTTAGCATACCTGAAACTTATTTTCTCTGTCAAGGCACATTTTCTTTTTTTCTCCTTGGCATGTGACGAAATATCTGAAGTTGTTGTTTTTTTTTTTTAGTCTATCACGAATTTTAAAATATATTCGGACATTTCCTTTTAAGTTTCAACGTCGACGTGACAATATCCTCAAACAGAAAATATTGACAGAGGAGGAACTAAGAATAAGACATGAGCAAACTGAAGAGGCAATCAGACGTGATGTAACGGCACGTGACGAACTATCGGAAGTTATTGTTGTTTTTTTTTTGAAACGCTGCAAATAAGCCATTACACGGTAGCTGTATATTCGAAACACGTTCTGTGGTCGTCCGGAAGACGTCAATCAAATACGTCTACATACGTCAATATGCGTTGGAGGTACGTTACACATAGGTTCAAAGCACGTTACTCATAGGTTAGAAATAAGTTTTGGGTACGCTAAGCATCACACCTCGACGTGTTTCGACTTATGAGTAACTTACAAGTAACGTGCCTCGACGTGTGTCAACGATCGCATAACGTGCCTCGATGTGTGTGCAATGATCTTGCAACGTGCCTTCAACACGTTACTCATAGGTTATAAATAAGTTTCGGGTACGCTAATCATTACCTCAACGTGTTTCAACTTATGAGTAACTTACAAGTAACGTGTGTCAACGATCGCATAACGTGCCTACAACTTATCGCCAGCGTAGTGGAATGTGCGAGTCATACACTAGCATACGTCATAAAATTTCAAGCATGTTAAAATTTGAAGATAACCGCAAAGTACAACGATGAAAGCCAGCATACTACAACGTATGGCAGTGTTTTTCAGCATGCTCTTAACGTATACAAACTTACCCATAGCGTATTCGACGTGTGCCGGCGTTTTAGCCCAATTTTGCATACGTTGGCTAAATCGTCAAGGTGTGACGGGGCATACCCGACCCGAGGCCCGACCCAGACGTCTATTGACCTCTGGCTCACAGCCGGCAGAGACATGAATATCACTGCCAAGGAGAGTGAATCTCTCCACGACCTCAACATCCTCACAACAAACAGCATCGTTTCAAATGCTGTCTATAAAAGGCAGTGTCCCCACAACCTTCTTCCCACCAAAAGTCTCACCAGCACCATGCCCATGCAGGCATCGCGTGGGGATCAGGTTATTCCTTCCATTGTCTCGACCTCTCCCCATCGAGTGAATGAGTTAAGATCATGCACAAGCCATCACAGTTCATGGGTGCGTAGGATTTATTGTACAAAGAATAATAATTGTGATTTGTGTGCCTTTCTCATCTTGTTTTCCCACACCCACCCTTCCCCCCTTTTCCTTAGATTAGTCGAGATTAAACCTGTTGACCAAACATTTATTGGAGTCAGCGTGGTGGTTTTGTTTTATTTGGAATAAAAATCGCGGCACGATTTAAACTCGTGTCCGTTGGAAATATGGTGTGAATACCTCATTAGGAGGTTATAAGATTACGGTACGTTTCCCTGAAGTTCGCCCAGCCCCAAATCATAATGAAATGGGGAAATTACCAGCGGATCTCGTTCGAGGTTCTGTACATCGGAAACCAAAGCAAAGATCCGTTCGGCTTTCCCAGCAGATGGCGTATGGTCTCTGAGGATAATCTGTCGCTAAGTTGGTGATCTTTCGGGTGGTACATTTGACCAGGTGTTCATCCCAGTCTAACGTTGCACTGGTTTGTCAGGGTTGGGATCAGGCCACTGGTCCAATATCCGGCGACTGCAGCTCCATGTTTACGCATGCGGGTTTTGTCGAAACACGACATTTACTGCAACATGTGCAAGTGCCGGCTCTGCACATTTACCCATAAACTCAAAACAAAACATTTATTAAGAATCCAATAAACGTTCATTGAAAAGCCTATGAGGAGGAGCTTGCTGGCGTGGGAAATGTAGAATTGGGTGGAATGACAACGAGAAGAAAAGCAAATGAGTGTGTGATCACAACAATAATTGCTCTTGATAATGTAGACAAACAATTAGTCATTGTTAACTACTGTTAACGCAACTACAGCAATGTCATTTATTCGAGTCGAGCCATTATTTTTCCCCCCGAGACTTAATCGAACAGCAGAAGGGTGAAGATGATGTAATGGCAACAAACGTAATCAAGCAACATCTTAATAAACGTGATGGCTTTGCAATAACCAAACAGCACTGAGATGGTTATCACAAAGCAGCACACATTACCTAAAGCCAAACTGTCTCACCTCGTAGAACTTCAGTATCTGAAAGCTTTGAGTAAGGTATCTCTCCCAGAGTGAAAATCTCCCACAGAAGAACTCCAAATGCCCATACGTCAGAGCGGCATGAGAAGTCCCCAGCCAGAGCCTCAGGCGAAAGCCAGCGGAGAGGCACCAAAACTTGATTGTGTTCAAAATACTCACTGCAAAGACAATATTCTGTGGAGTCAAAATAGTTCTACATTTCCTTGGAAAATATAGTGAATCTGAGTCCAAGAATTAAAGAAAGAATCAACATCAGAAGACAAAGATATTGACCTTGGCCAAAGAGATGTGGCGCACTACTTTGATAAGATGGAGATCACAGAGATAGAAAGAGGGAGGTAGATAAAGGGGCATAAACCAAATGTCTTTGAATTAGAGACTGCCAAAGTCCTGACGCACCTGCTGTATACATCTTTACAGAGAGCTGTGCAACCAATTTTAATGGAGAGCTCTGTTGAGACGAGGCAGTTCCTAGTGGCTAGATCCCTGTGTATGCAATGCATCTCAGAGAGATACTCCATGCCTCGTGCCACCTGGCTGCACACACTCAGCTGCCAAACAAGCAAAGGGTGAAGGAGAGGAGAGGAAAAGGACAAAGAAAAAGGTAATGATGGTAATTGTGCAGATAAAATTTAACTTTCATTTCACCTCAACAAAGAACTTTCTGATACACCCTTTTAAGTTTCAACATTTTCATCTCATAATTATGGCACTGTTCAAAGTTACTACTAGAGTTCAAAGAACACATTACTCCGCACTGTATTAAGAAACAAGGACATGGGCGGAGTGTATGAGCGGCAAATTTGATTGGTCATGATGACAGAAATGCCGTAATATTTTATCAAAGTCCTGCTGAATGGAAGGGTTTTGACAGTGTGAAAAAGGCAATTTGTGTTCTACAATGTTAAAGTATATAATTCAAGTAAAAAAAAAAGACATAAAATGTCATAGCCCCCGTTGTTTTAGTCATTTTGCTGTACGGAGTTAAAGGGTTAGCCCATATTTATGTACAACTAAAATGGCCACCAGTCAGCCATCTTTGATCAGATTGCAAAATAAAGTGAACATGTGTATGCCATCATGCTCTGTGCTTGTGCCAAGTTTGAACAAAATCGGACCAGACATGTCTGATAAATGGTTGGGGACACGTTTTGGTAACAAAATGGTGCCAGTCGGCCATCTTGGATCTAATCTAGAAAATAAATTATGTGCACATGTAAGCCATCATTCATTATGTGTGTGCCAAGGTTGAACAACATCGGTAAATGCATGTCTGAGGATGTGTTCGACACCAGGTTTCAAAAACAAAAAAATGGCCGCCAGTCGGCCATCTTTTATCGCATCGTGAAACAAAATAATGTGCATATGTATGACGTCATTTTGCCAAGTTCAAATAAAATCGGTCCATACACGTCTGAGAAATGGTTGCGGATGCACGCACGGACACAAAAATCGAGATTAAATCCATCGGGGGTTCATAAAATAAAGACTTTTAAAGGTTGTAGAAAAAAGGACATTTCGGAAGTTACCACGTTGATGCAGCATCTTATACACCACCTTACCTAACATGTTACATTTGTTATTCCTGCCTGTTTGTGTTCTTTATGACATCCTTAAAAACAGTAAGTTTCCTGTTTGGCAGTCAAACAAAATTGAAAATCATTCCAGACAGAGTAAAAAAATGTTATCTCACTCCTCTCTGCACATGCACGTTCAGGTGACATTCAGAGCCAAAGTAGAGTAAAACTCTACAGGTTTGTTTTCTGACTCATGTTCAAAATACTGTATAACATTCAATTTAAGTTGAGTTCTTCCTCGATCATAAACTGACGTTTGTAGATGGACAGACAGACAGAAGTGAACAAAGTGCTTCACGTGTGTGGGGTAATAACTCCATCAATTGACCTCAAAAATCTAATACTTTACTTAACAACAAATTTTCTGATTTTGTGGCTTCTCTTTCAAAGTTCTTATCCATGTTCTGTTCTAACTTTGTGATATAAATGTCCATGTCAACAATTTACTGTATCTTTTAACCATAAAACTTTTCTTTCTTGAGATTTCTATTTACTTCACTCAACATATGTCTTAACTCAATAGAAAGTTCGATAAACTAGTTCCTTGTCCATTTGTTTATCCAATGTCAAATCATGCCTGAATATGTCAACATACAATGTACCAGTTACACAATCCATCCTTATATTGATATGTACGTATGAAAATGTTTGCATGCAGACATCTCGACTCATGGATGAGCTAAATGGCAGGTGGAAGTAAGATCAACGACTGTCAGAGGATTAAAATGGAACAGGAAAACAAAGACATCGCACATGGGTGGACTTATAAAATTATTCTGTATTTTATTAGCCTCTGTTGGACTTGGTTCGAAACGGGGGCTTATGGATTTGATCTCGATTTTTGTGTCCGTGCGTGCATCTGCAACCATATCTCGGACATGTATGGACCGTTTTTTTCGTACTTGGCGAAGACACACCACATGATGGTCTACGTATGCATTTTAGCTACAAAAAAAAAAAAAAAAAAAAAACTCAGTGTCAAACACATCCTCAACCATTTACCGATGATGTTCAAACTTGGCAAATCGATAATGAATGATGGCTTACATGTGCACATCTTTTCTTTGTTTCGAGATCAGATCCAAGATGACAGACTTGCGGCCATTTTGTTACTTAAATGTGTCCCCAACCATTTCTCAGACATGCGTGGTCTGATTTTGTTCAAACTTGGCACAAGCACAGTACATGATGTCATACATGTGCACCTCACTTTATTTTGCGATCTGATCAAAGATGGCCGACTGGTGGCCATTTTAGTTGGACATAAAAATGGGCTAACCCTTTAACTCCGTACAGCAAAATGACTAAAACAATGGAGGCTATGACATTTTATGTCTTTTTTACTTTTTTAAACACAAGTTAAAGGTTCATGGAAAAGGGAAGGTTTGGCACTTGGTAGGATAACGTAGAGGTATGCGTGCTCGCCTTTGAGCCATCAAACCTGGTGTTTGGCAGGCAGGATGTAGCATCAATGTGTCTCTTGGATGGACGTTAAACTGGGCATCCTATCTGCTGGTATTGGTGGACATTAAAGATCCCACGGTGTTCTTTTTTGCAAAGAGGAGGCGAGCTATCACCAGAACCATGGCGAAATCCCAAATTGCTGCCCTTATTTCTCGAGTCAGAGTAGCGACCCGGCCAAAATTGTAGCCTAGTACCTGCTTCAGCAGCACCAACAATTTGCATCGAGCATGCATGGTACATGATGATAATGAAAGGAGCTGTGCCCGTGAGTGTGTAATGTTTTTCACACCAAAAAGAAAGAAATTTCAAACTTGGTTTTGTCTGGGGTCAAAAGGCATCTGCTAGTTTACAAGTCAGTAACTTTACCCAGCCAGCCACGGTGATTATGCAGGATAAACATCGGTTTTATTGTTATACGAGTATTAAAGCCCCTCAAAATGATGGGTTGGAGTTATTTTATTCCAAATATTGAAGGAGACTGGAAGATATGTTCTGTAGCAAGAAAAAAACGTTATTTTAAAACACTACATGGACAAATGTGATCCTATTTTCTTTATCTTCTGTGACATCTCATGAGCATGCCAATGACTGAAAATTTGGTCTAATGCCAGGTTTGATAATATCTTCTTCATTAATTAGACATTCTACAGAAGTAAATCTTAGACACATGCATCAAGTTCCACCCTCTCCCCTCTGTGCCTTGTATTTAATTATTTTAAAAGAAACGCTTCTGTACACTGTCCTTGAGGCTCAGTTTGCAAGTCACCATCTACAATTCCAATAGAAGAGAGTTAATTATTCGTCTTTTGGGTCATATGATCATAGTGGACACAGTTATGTTAAAAGATTGGCCTTTTTAAAACCTTACTAAAATCTTCCTTATGAAGGCGACAGACAGATACACAAGATGTGTTTTAAATGTGTCAGTTGTCTTACCCTTCCTCCCGCCCTTGGTTTACTGAAGCTTGTGGCGAGGCAGTTGTCCTGAAACAACTTGCCTTTGCCTCATGGAAAGCAAACCCAACTGAGGGCAATCTCAGTTCTTTCCACAAAGCTCGGAACAAGTGTGTAGCTACCCTCAGGAGAGCCAGAAAACAACATCTTTCTCATCTCAAGTCTGAACTCTCAAACCTCTCTCCCTCCTCAAAATCCTGGTGGCGTTTAATCAAATCTGTTTCTGGTGTATGTTCCCCCTCCATCCCCTCCCTTACCTCAAATGGCCGCACTGCTGATTCCACACGTGATAAAGCTGAATGTCTAAACTCGGTGTTTGCAGCTAAATCTTGTGTCCCAAACCCATCACTATCTCTACCCACTTTACCCAGTCGCACCCAACTGTCCCTGGACTCTGTATCCTTTTCTCCTGACAAGGTGGAGAGCTTGCTTTCAAACCTCGAGTCAGATTCTGCAACCGGTCCAGACGGCATCAGCCCACGTGTCCTCAAAGCCTGCTCTTCTGCTCTTGCTCACCCTCTCTCTGTTCTATTCACCCTCTCATTTTCCCAAGGTCATCTGCCATCTGCTTGGAAATCTGCTAACATCACTGCCCTGCATAAAAAAGGTGCAAAAACAGATCCCTGTAACTACAGACCAATCAGCCTTCTCCCAATCATCAGCGAGGTTATGGAATCCATCATCGCTTCAGACATGAAATCCTTCCTCTTCTCCAATGGCTTGATTTCCAATCATCAATTTGGTTTCAGACCAGGTCACTCTACCCTAGATATGCTGCTACTGCTCTCCCATCAATGGATGGAGGTCCTCAATGCCAGACAGGAAATCCGAGCCGTATCCCTGGACATATCACGTGCTTTTGACACAGTCTGGCACCCTGCCCTACTCACCAAACTCTCTTCCCATGGTATTCAAGGCCATCTCCACTCATGGCTCGCAGACTTCCTCTCCTGTCGCAGTCAACGTGTGGCCCTTAATGGAGTTCTTTCATCCCCTCTTCCTGTGCAGGCTGGAGTTCCTCAAGGTAGCGTTCTGGGCCCTGTTCTTTTTCTGGTTTTCATCAATGATCTCTCGGACTCTCTGGAAAATCCTCTATTTCTCTTTGCCGATGACTCCACCCTCTGCCGTACCATCTGTCATCCCTCAGACCGGCAAGCAGCAGCTTCTTCGCTCACTGCAGATCTGGATAAAATCACAAACTGGTCCAACACGTGGAACATGTCTTTCAATCCAGACAAATCTCACACTCTCACTATGTCTCTTCGAAAGGACCGTTTACAACACTACCCCAACCACCTTCTCAACAATCCTCTGGAAGAAGTCTTTTCTTTCAAGCTTCTGGGTCTCACTATCTGCCATGACCTTTCCTGGGAAAGTCACATTTCCAACCTTGCCTCAAAAGCCAGTCGCCGACTGGGAATCCTCCGTCGTGCAAAGTCCTTCCTCGGCCCTCTTGAGCTCCTGACCACTTACAAAGCTTTTGTCCGTAGCCTGATGGAGTACTGCTCTCCCCTCTGGGCTGGTGCTCCTGCCTCCCACCTTTCTCGACTTCACGCTGTCGAAACCAGGGCTTTTAAGATCAATGGCATCTCCCGCAATGAAGCTGAGTCTTTGGGCCTCTCACTCAATCACCGCAGGTTGGTCGGTGGTCTTTCTGTCTTCTACCGACTCCTCTCCAGCCTTGCCCCCCCTGCTCTCTCTGTGATTTGTCCCAACCACATTTCCACAGGGCGCTCAAGGTCCGCCAACAACCCCCTTCTGGTAAAACTACCAAAATCACGAATCACTGCTCATCTTCACTCTTTCATTCCTCTTTTTTCCCGCCTTTGGAATAAACTTCCTCACTCTATTCTTTCCCATTCTTCCCTCCAGGCTTTCAAAACAGCTGTTCACCACCACCTCTTATCTTCCCCCATCCAAATCCTCGATCTTTTCTACCCCCGATAATCCACCCAAGCCCACTTCCTTCAATTCTCCTGCTTTCCTTCCTGAAAGTCCCTTTAATGTCCATCTTCCCCTCGCCATGTTCCCCGTCCCATCCCCATCCCTCTCCCTTCCACAGTTCACCCAATGTGTCTTTTCCCCACTGTTTTGTCCCTTCCACTCCCGCCCCTCTTGTCTCATGCCTCCTTGCTGTGAGTTGTGTGTTAGCTCTCATACGAGCCTCGACTAAGGTATACAAAAAAAAAAAAAAAAAAAAAAAAATCGGAAGATAAGGATTTCGTCCTTGAAGATGGAAGGAGGAGGAGAAAGTAGGACTTAGTGCGTTTCACAGTGGTACTGTAAAACACACTTGCAAGCAAACCCACAAACAGATACTTTGGGAACTATATATAGAACGAAAACAGAGAAATAAATAAACATTATATATATATATATATATATATATATATATATATATATATATATATATATATATATATATATATATATATGTATGTACACACACACATTTGTGCGCTCCTCCCATATACTTTTAAATAACAACAACAAAATGTTGTAAAAGATCCTTCGTTTTCCAGCTGGTTCACTTAGTTGTACATTGTGATTGAGACACGTCAATTTTCTACTGGACATTTCCGCAGCCTGTATTGCACTTGACGTCACTGAACAAAAGGCTTTACAGTACTAAAAATTCTGGCTCACACTGTGCAATCGTCTGTCATGTTTGCCCAAGCGCTATATATCCCCTATCTTTTACCTGCCCCTGTTAACCTCGAACCAATTACGCCAACACTATCTGTGAGAGGGAAAACGTTTGTTTGTTTGTTTGTGTGTTACAGTTGGCGCTATAATAAACATGTCCTCCAAGTTCTGCTCCCTCTTCCTCCCGTCCGTAAGGATGGGCTCTTTGCAAGTTATGGTGAAGTGAAATGCTTGCCAATTCCAACCCCCAAAATAATCAATTATCTTAGCATTTGCAGAGCTCTTACTTTCTGCTGGGAAGTCAACGGCTTCATCTTGATCTTGTCATCATCTCCACGAGACAACCGCAGGTACTGCTTTAGATCACCCTGCGTCAACCCAAAAGGTGCAAAGCTTCAAACTCTGGATATTTATATGGGTCACAGGACTGTGTTTCATCCATGTCATAGACCCTAAAACAGCAAATACTAGGCAGAGCTCATACCAGATCTGTGTACTCCAGCACCATTTCCTTGGGCTCCTGCACCACACCAAGCAGCCGAATCAAGTTTGGATGTGTCGAGTGTACAAACAACGCCATCTCACGCCTAAATTCAGCCTGCGCATGCTCCTCCTGCACCCCGAGAACCTTCACCATTACCACAGCCTCATCAGCAGAAGCTGCATCTCCAGTACATTGAAGCCGTGCCAAAAAAACCTCCCCAAAGTGGCCTTCGCCTGGTGGAAAGAAAGGGTAAAATGAGTCAACATTACCCCACATTCATTATGCAGCGTTTTTGCCTTACAGACAAGATAATCAAACAAACAATTTGTTACTTCAAAAGAACAAATGAATAGATGGAAGCTCACAAAAAAGCTGGACAACAAGGAGTCAGAGGATGAAGCACGCAGGAAAGACATACTGCTGAGCAAATGTGTAAAACATTACTCATCACAAACACTCATGTAGAGGAAGGCAGGTAGGTAAGCAGTGTGGAATTATTTTGAAAAGACAAATTCCACAAATATGTGGGAACAACAGAGTGAGTGGTGAATATCTTCCTTGAAGGACTGAAACAAGGACAAAAGGAAAGCCATAAACTTGAAATTGGGAGGATGACAAGGAATGGATGAAAGAATGAAAGAATGCAGCAAAGATAATCTCATAATGGCCAGAGAGCTGAAAGTGAATAGATCTAGTGAGTAAAAGAAGATTGAGAGGACAACAACCTGCCTATGTTAACAGAAGAACAGATCCTGTGCATAAATCTCCTTTCAACAGGTCAAGTGAGTGCCTATAGAAAGTCGACAGCCCCTTTCAAAATTTTCACCTTTTGTTACCTTATAGCCTGGAATTAAATTTCATTACATGAGACTTTTTTCCACCTTTATTTACATATTGTAACCCACAAGTTTCAGAAAATTAATTTAAAATGCAAAACTAGAATATCTTGGTTGGATAAGTGTCCACCTCACTTATAATAGTAATTGTAAATTAGCTCAGGTGTAACCATTCACCATCAAAATCACACACCAAGTTAATTGGCCTCCACTTGTGTTAAATTGTAGTGATTCTGATTATTTCAGAATAAAATCAGCTGTTCCTATAGGTTTCCTCTGCTCGGTAGTAGATGTCGCACCAAAGAGCTCTCAAAACACCTCCGGGATAAAGTTGTGGAAAGGCACAGATCACGAGCTGAGTATAAAAATATTTCAAAAGGCCTTGAATATCCCCTTGAGCACAGTCAAGACAATCATTAAGAAGCGGAAGGCGTATGGTACCACCAAGACCCTGCCTCGATCAAGCTGTCCCTCCAAAATGGATGACCAAGCAAGGAGACTGATCAGAGAGGCCACCAAGAGGCCAATGACAACTTTGAAAGAGCTATGTGCCTTCATGGCAAAGACTGGTCACTGTGTGCATGTTACAATATCCTCAGGCACTCCACAAGTCTGGCCTGTATGGCAGGGTGGCAAGAAGGAAGTCGTTCCTCAAAAAAGCCCACCTTGAGTCCCATTTAAGGTATACATAAAACCACTCAGGAGATTCTGAAGCCATGTGGCAAAAGGTTTTGTGGCCTGACAAAACCAAGATGGAACTTTTTGGCCTAAATGCAAAACATTATGTTTGGGGCAAACTCAACACAGCACACCATCCCTACTGTGAAGCTTGGTGGTGGCAGAATCATGTTATGGGGTTGTTTCTCATCAGCAGGGGTTGGGGCACTAGTCAGCACAGAAGTGAAAATGGATGGAGCAAAGTACAGAAAAATCCTGGTGGAATATCTGCTGCCCTCTGTTAGAAAACTTAAATTGTGACGGAAGTTCACCTTTCAGCATGACAACAACCCAAAACACACCAAAGCTACACAGGAGTGGATAAGGAACAAAGACATAAATGTTTTTAAGTTGCCCAGTCAGAGCCCCAACCTAAATCCAATTGAAAATATGTGGCATGACTTGAAGATTGCTGTCCATCAACGCTCCACACATAACTTGACTGAGCATTTTTTTGTTGTTTTTTTTGCATACAATGTCGAGGCTCAAATAAAAGCTAACACACAGAAAGTACACCAAGGGCAGCAGGAGACAAGAGGGAAGGATAAAACAGTGTGGAACAGAGACATGAGGAGATCTGTGGAAGGGAGAGGGATGGGGCGGGGTACACAGGGCAAACAAGATGGACACGACACGGACTTTCAGGTCCTTACATAACAGGGACTTTCAAGAAGGAAAGCAGGGAATTTGAAGGAGGTGGATTAACAGGGGTAGAAAAGATTGTGGTTTTGGATGTGTGAAGATGAGAGATGATGGTCAACAGCTGTTTTGGAGACCTGGAGGGAAGAGTGGGATTGAAGAGCAGGTGGGAGTTTGCTCTAAAGGTGGGGAAAAAGAGGAATGAGAGAGTGAAGGTGAGCAGCGATTCTAAAATTTCGGTAGTTTTAACATAAGGGGGTTGTTGGCAGACCTTGAGCACCCTACGGAAATATGGGGTGGGGAAGGTGCAGGGGGGGAGGACAGAGAGATGGTAGAAGACAGAAAGACCACTAACTTGCCTGCGGTGAGACAGTGAGAAACCCAAAGACAGCCTCATCGCAGGAGATACGAATGATCCTAAATACATTGGTTTCCACAGCGTGAAGCCAAGAAAGGTGAGCGGAGGGAGCACCAGCCTAGATGGGAGAGCAGTACTCCATCAGGCTGCAGACAAAAGCTTTGTATGTAGTCAGGAGCTCAAGTGTGCCAAGGAAGGACTTTGCACGATGGAGGATGCCCAGTCGGCAACTGGTTTTGGAGGCCAGGCTGGAAATGTGGCTTTCCCAGGAAAGATCATGGCAGATCGTGAGACTCAGAAGCTTGAATGAAAGGACTTCTTCAAGAAGATTGTTGACAAAGTTGATGGGGGGTTTTAAAGATGGTCTTTTCGGAGAGACATTGTGAGTGTGTGAGATTTGTCAGGATTGAAAGACATGTTCCACGTGTTGGACCAGCTTGTGATTTTATCCAGATCTGCAGAGAATGAAGAGGCTGCTTCTTGCCGATCTGAGGGATGACACATGGTCCGGCAGAGGGTGGAATCATCAGCAAAGAGACAAAGACGATTTTCCAGAGTCAGAGAGATCATTGATGAAAACCAGAAAAAAGAACAGGGCCAAGAATGCTGCCTTGAGAAACTCCAGCCTGGACAGGAAGAGGGGATGAGAGAACTCAATTCAGGGCCACACATTGACTGTGACAGGAGAGGAAGTCTGCGAGCTATGAGTGGGGATGGCCTTGGATATCATAGGAAGAGAGTTAAGTGAGCACTGCAGGGTGCCAGACCGTGCAAAAGCATGTGATATGTCCAGGGATATGGTTCTGATTTCATGTCTGGCATTGAGCATCTCCATCCATTGTTGAGAAAGCAGAAGCAGCATATCCAGGGTAGAGTGACCTGGTAATTTTTATGCAGAGCGGTAATGTTTGCTGATTTCCAAGCAGATGGCAGATGACCTTGAGCAAACGAGAGGGTGAGCAAGAGCAGCAGAGTGGGTTTATAGGACAAGTGGGCTGATGCTGTCTGGACCGGTTGCAGAATCTGAGTCGAGGTTTGACAGCAAACTCTCTACCTTGTTTGGAGAAAAGGACACAGAGTTCATGAACAGCTGGGTACAGAAAGCGATGGGTTTAGAAGTAAACATGGAGTTTAGGAATTCAGCCTTTTCATGTGCAATGTCAGTAGTGCGGCCATTTTAGGTAAGGGAGGGGATGGAGAGGGAACATACACCAGAAACAGACTTGATTAGATGTCACAAGGATTTGGAGGAGGGAGAGAGGTTTGAGAGTTCAGACTTGAGATTCGAAAGATGTTGTTTTCTGGCTCTCCTGAGGGTAGATACACACTTGTTCTGAGCTTTATGGAAGGAACGGAGATTACCTTCAGTTGGGTTTGCCTTCCATGACGCAAAGGCAGGTTGTTTCAGGACAACTGCCTCACCACAAGCTTCAGTGTACCATGGGCAGGAGGAAGGGTAGGACAACTGAAGACAACAGGGGATAAATCTGTGCATGATCGAGAGTAAGTTTCTTTGAAAGAATTCCCAGGATGAGTTGATGTTGGAGAAAGTAGAGATTGGAGACCAGTCGAGAAGTTTGATGGCTGCCTGAAGTCCCTGCCAGTCGGCCTGAGTGAAATGCCAGACTTGACGGCGCTGAGGTGGTTCTCTAATAATGGCCAGAAAGATGTCTACTTTAACAAGCACGTGGTCAGATTAACCGATTGGATTGGAGGAAGAACAGCAGATATTTTCAGGGAAATTGGTCAAAATTAGATCCAGAAGAGATAGAGTACCATTGGTTGAGATCCAGGTCAGGAAATTGACAGTGTGCCAGTCCCAATGAGTCACAGAGATCTTTTGCTGAAGTACCATGGCAGGTGAGAGAGATACCCACACCCAGCCAACTGGCATGATGACAACTGAAGTTACCACATTTGAGGAAGAGAGAGTTGGGATGAGAGGAGAGAAGGTGGTCCATGTTTTCAGAGAGCTGGAACAGTTTTGTGTGGAAGAATGGGCAAGTATTGCCCAATCAAGTTGTGCAAAGTTGGTAGAAACCTATCCCAACAAACTCACAGCTGTAATTGCTGGCAAAGGTGCATCCACCAATTCTTAACTCGGGGGGGGGGGGGTGCCATTTATTCAAACAAGATGTTCTAGTTTTGTATTTTTAATGACTTTTGTGAAGTTTGTAGAATCTGTTTTTTTACTTGGAAGTTGTTGGTTACGATGTGTAAATAAAGGTGGAAAAAGTCTGATTTAATGAAATTTAATTCCAGGTTATAAGGCAACAAAAGGTGAACATTTTCAAAAGGGGTGTACACTTTCTATAGGCACCGTTTCCAGATTCATTTAGCCCAAGACTCCAAATGACTCTAAGTGGCGTTTATGAAGGGATGTTGCGGTGCCAGCCAACAATAGTCCAGCACATTTAAAGCAAATGAGTTTGATGCTGTCAGGAATGAATCACTGTCAAGAAAGGTAATGCATCTATTGAATGCATGAAAGCAACATCCAGCCACTCGGGGTTCATTTCGATAAATAATAATAAAATCAAAAAAGATTGGATCTGTCAGCAAGGCCAAGGAACTCCGGAGAATAGTGCCTCTATGTTAGAGTTTGGTAAAAGCAACGCATCGGAAGATTTTACAAAGTGGTCTTTGGCGAGAATGTAGAACCCATTAGCAACTAATGACATAATCAATATGAATGACCAGCTTTTTAAAAAATCCTCGTCAGCACAGAATGGTTCCAGTTGCACCATGCCTGTTGAAAAACTGTGCCATCAACTTAAATCATCTGCAATGTGACAATATCATTAATGCAGACCATGAACAATATTCATTCGCCTTCAAAGGTAAAGTCGTGCATAACACACGTTCCACTGAAGGATGATTTTGACATGACATCAGAAGTGTTTGGTTTATCCATCAGATTGTGTCATCAGAGAAGTTAACCATGACTTCTGTGTGGAAAGAATAAAAAGTGACCGATAGAATTGGAGTGATGGTTTTGTGTCAAGTCAGATCGAGGAGAATCGTTGCTTTCCCCACTTTGCACCTTTTTTTTTTTTTTAGAACTAAAGACCACAAGGCTCCCTGCTCTTGCCAGTTTTGTTAAACGTGGACTCAAATAGCAAATACTGGCGCAACCAATCTGAAGCTGTCATTACACATGCAAAAACTTCAGTTTTGTCATGCAGTTAAGAAAACTGGCTTTTGCGCGGGAAGAACAAAACCCCGCATTTACACCATTTTATAGTCTTCTTTTTCGGGGGGGGGGGGGTGCATGGGTTCATTCATTTATTTTTAATTATCTGAGGGCCCAATCTTTTTTAAAGTTCTTGTTTTTTTTTTGGTGGGAGCCAAAATAAAAAAAGTTTAGAAAACTACATTGTGAAGTCATAACTGCCAAGATCAACAAACGATTGAAACCAATGGTTCCTTAAAATACCTCTCTCTGTGTGAAGTTTGAATGATCTCTTGGGTTTCAAAGAGCATTCTCACAGAGAAAGAAAGAGAATGTCCAAGTGCCCTGTGAGCTGTGACACTTCGTCAAATGGTATGACGATTGCTATTCTTGTTGTGCCATGCCTTAATCCTACCTGTAAATAATTATGGTCTGACAATTGTAATTGCTTCAAAAGGCCAACTGGGATAATGTGGATGAAAAGAGAAAATGAAAGGTTTGCATATGATCATGAGGGTTCAAAAAAAACTATTAACTTCAGGAATATTCAGAGAAGAATGCCTTGTCCAATGCCCCCCCCCCCCACCAACTTCTGCCAGCCCCCAGCTCCCACAACCACAACCTCAATATCTTTTCTTAACACATACCTAACGGGGTGATTCGCTGCAACTGCTGTGCAGCAATGATTGGTGTATCGCTCACGCTATTCCTTTTCGCCACACCCACCAACATCAGTCCAATCTCCTCAGCTGCCTCATCCTTCAGCTCTGATAGTGCTTCACCATTCACTTGTGGCGTCTCACCTGGCAAACCCCACAAACATGGATCTCTACAATAAACATCTAGCAACTCCAAGAAATCGGATATTGAAAATGATGTTGTGTACTTTGGTAATGTCACAACAATTCAGAGACAATCACATCGATTGGAAGGACCAATGATGCTCAAATGCAGTATATTTAGCAAGGATCAAATCTCTTCACGGCTATAAGCTATAACCATCATATGTTCTCTAATATTGCCAAGTGGTGCAAACATGTCCCTCTATAAGCCTTACTACCAATCTAAAATGGTTGCACGGGTCTCACCCTAAAACTTAAAGTTTACAGTTAGTTCTTAAATAACTAGAGAGTTCATAGAACACAATACCCACACATTGTTCAACAATAAACTTCAATTCAAATAGAATAATGATTTTAGAGATCTTTTCAAAAATCTGGAAGTTTAGCACTACTGAAGCAGTCTTATACACAACCCTTATGCACTAATAGGATGACGTTGAATCACAGTTTAGAAGATGGAGGCTTTAATGATCACAGAATGCAGAGTCAATCGGAATCGTACATAGCCAGATCGACTGCCTCCTCTTCACCCCGACACTGCACCCTCTCACATGCCACTCCCACTTCCCCAAGAGCTGCGCTTGACAGCTGCTATTACGTACACCACTGTATATAACTTGTCCAAGTTCTGCAACACTGGAGGTTCTTTGAAGTATTGAAAAGGTGATTTCTGTTTTACAGTGTTCAAGTATATATATATATATATATATATATATATATATATATATATATATATATATATATATATATATATATATATATATATATATATATATATATATATATACACAATTCAATTTAAATAAAGGTTTAAAGAGAGGTTAAAGGTGTACAAATAAATCAATTCCCGGTTTTATCGCCGTTTTACCCAGTGTCCATTACATCACCCTTTCTAACATGTTATGGCAGTTATTTGTGCCTGTTGTTTGTGTCCTTTATAATATCCTTAGAAACAGTGAGTTTACTGTCTAAAATGATTCCCAATTTTGTTTGACTGTCAGGTAGACAGATAAAAAATTATCTCACTCCTCTCTGCTCATGTGCAATTGGGATGAGTTAAGAGACAAAGTACTGTTCAATGACAGGTTTGACTTCCCATTGATGTTAAAAATATAAAGTTCAATTTAAGTAAGTTGTTCCAAATTCATAAACTGAAAAGACAAACGGACATGAACCAATTGCTTAACCCTGATTTTTCACTTCATGTGCGTGGGGTAAATATGGACTAAACCTTTGAAACAGAGACACACAAGGCATAAAACACAAAATAAACAGGAAAGACAATTTTTTTAAAAACCTTTGGGACAATCGATCCTAATCAGTGAATGTTACCCTAATCTTACAACCATAACAAGTAACTGCCCCAAAATAAAGGTTATTTGTAAGTAAAAAAAATAATTATGATGCATAGATTAGTTTCTTAAAGCAAATTGATTTCACAGGAGAGATTGGATAAAATGTTTCAACCAAATGAACTTCACAATGTTTCTTATGCATCTTCAGAGCAACCAACCATTTAGATGCTCAGCTTCGGTTTCCTCCGAGCCAGAGACCTTCTTGCCGCTACGTGACTGCCGCCGTTTCTTGCAGTAAAACATGAGGCCCAAAACCAAAATGATATATGCCACTGCAGCCCCGACAGACAGTCCAATTGTTTGGATCATGCGGTATGGAGATGGTTTTGGATCCTCTGTTGGTCTTAGAGCTGTTTGAGGGTCTGCTGGGTCATGGAACCAAAGAAAAGGAATAATCTCATTTAGTCGGTAAAAGGCAACAGCATGATTATAAAACCATTTCTAATATCAAAATTAAACTTCTCCAAAATTCCAAAAGGGAATTTTCCAACATTCTCCCCCTCTCCAAATCATCTGCAATCCCTATTAATTATCAAGTACAAATCTACATATTCCATTCTGACTTAAAATGTGAATTAAAGTTTACATTTGCTATAGAAAGCAGTGAAAAATAATATGCAGTCAGCAAACCATGGATAAACTAGAGGGCTGCGATCGGAGATCGATGATGGTTCCTGGTATAGCCAACTCATTATATTAGCCAATAGGTAGGACTTGAAATTCTACCTCACAATGAAAACAAACGTTTTTCTTTTTTTGTGATTTTTTTCAAAAAGTGAGACACCACGGACACCAATACTAAAAACTTAATGCCTCCTGACGGGAACCATAATAATTTTAAAATTAATTAACTGAAAAGTTAAATACTATCGGACCCTGACATTCGTAGGGGATGTGTTCCTTGAAAATTCTGTGAATGTTGGGGCATTGTTTCAATGGAAAAAAGGGGGAGATAGCTTCCCAGCAGTTTGTGATTCATGAAAAATATCGCAAATGGCAAAGCCGCGAATGTCGACACCACAAATGTTGGGCCATTGTTTCAATGGGGGAAAAGGGGATAGGTTCCTGGCAGTTCCTGATTCATAGAGGACAATTTTAAAAGTTTAAAATCTCTTTGACCATGAATGCGCATGATTAAAGTTCACAAAAAATGTTTACAAATCAAAATAATGCCTCCAGCACCCTTGGTGTGGAGGCATAAAAAAAAAAATCGACATCACCAGGTACCGTTTCCAATGCTTGTTAACCTCCGCCATCTTCGAAGATGGATGGAGGTTACCGTTTTCACCCCTTTCTGTTTGTTTGTTTGTTTGTTTGTGAACAGTATTACGGAAAAACTCCAAGACGGATTTCGACGAAACTTGGTGGGGAGGGGGGGGGTGGGGTATGGTCCAAGGATCATGCCATGAAATTTTGGACTTGGTCCCCCCCCCCCCCAAAAAAAAAAATTTAGAGAAAATTTTTATTTTTTTTGCATTTCTACATGTTTTAAGTGATTTCCAACCCCCCCAAAAGGAATTGTTACCCCCCCCAAAAGAAATTTTTTTGCATTTCTACATGTTTTAAGTGATTTCCAACCCCCCAAAAGGAATTGTTACCCCCCAAAGAATTTTTTGCATTTCTACATGTTTTAAGTGATTTCCAACCCCCCCCCCCCAGAAAAATTAAGAATTTTTTTTTTTTTGCATTTCTACATGTTTGAAGTGATTTCCCCCCCCCCCAAAAAAGATTGTAATAGAAAATTTTTTTTTTTGCATTTCTACATGTTTTAAGTGATTTCCAACCCCCCCCCCCCCAAAAAAAAATGGAGAAAAGAACTATAACTGTCAGCACTGTTGACATCATATTTAATGAATAAGATAAGGTTCACTTGAGTGACCCAGCAGTATTGGCGGCGGAGGTTTTGCACTCTCCCGAGTGCTCCCCCTCTAGTTGAAGAAATGTGATTTCAGTTTATTAAAAGTGCTTAACCAACCACAGCATAAAAGAGAAATAAATAAATAAAAAAGACAACAACAGCAGGTAGCGTCTCCATGACCGGATCGGCGTCTCCATGAACGGATCGGCATCTCCATGAATGGATCGGCAGGTCCTACAGCATCTCGCCCAGAAACTTCACCGTGAGGTTGGACCTCAACACCTCCTACTCCTTATCACTGCCTGCCTCCTCCTCAGAAACTTTTGCAAAGGCGTCCAAACACCTCCTCGATGAGCTCCTCGGCATGCGAGGCAATAAGATCATGAAACCCCTCAGGCTCCATTTTGTCAGAGCCTTTCCATCCCACCTGCCGTACCAACCCGACAATTTCATGCCTCTCATCAGTGTTGTTAGGAATGCCTGTAAAGTTCCCTACTGCCTGTGGCCACAGATTGTAGCAGCAGGCATTGATGGTGGAAGCTCTCACCTCGTTCAGGGACTCTTTGATGGCGCTGATACAGTGGGCTATGTTGAACTCTTTCTTACACTTCCTGATGATGAGCTCTGGGTCGGAGTCTATCACATCCAAAATGCAGCAAAAGGTGCAGCGGGTATAATACATTTTGAAAGTCGAGATTACCCATTGGTTGAGTAACTGGATCAGAAAGGTGGTGTTGGGTGGCAGGAAGATCACCTCGAATATCAGGTGAGCCACCTTCAGGTCCCCTGGGTGGCCAGGAGAATTAACAATGAGCAGGAAAGAAGCTTGAACACAAGGTTTTTGGGTTTTTTTTTTTTCCAGGTACCTCTCCACCTGAGGGACGAAACAGTGATGGAACCAGTCCATGAAAATTGCTGCCGTTACCCATGCCTTCTTGTTGGCAGTCCAAAACACGGTCAGCGTGTGCTTGTTCTTGCCCTTGAGAGCACACAGGTGCAGGGAGCGGTGCAGCGTCATGGGCTTCGTCATAAGGTCCCCTTATACTTTTGCACAGAGGAGAAGAAATCCATCCATCCATTGGGACCATACTCTGTGCAGAGCATTGGTGCTGCCTAAGCGGTCTCCTGGGCTATTGGGCACAATCCTGGACAGGTTGCCACTCCGACGCAGGATACCAGCAAGCTGGTACTCATTTTTGCCGACAATGGAAGGATGACAGGCTGAGTCAACCCCACCTGGTATTAATTCAACAGCCAAGCGGGATTTGAACTCAGGACCCGAGGATCTCAAGCCCACTACTCCAGCCATTAAGCCAACGCCAGGCATGGAGAAGAAAGAACCAGTCCTTTGCGGCCTTGAGCCCCGATGCTGTCCCCTTGTGCCTCGAGATAAAAGTTTGCGTGCAGCGTCATGGGCTTCGTCATCCAGTCCCTTTTTGCTTTTGCACAGAGGAGGCGAAATACCCAGTCCTTTGCGGCCTTGAACCCCGATGCTATCCCCTCGTGCTTCGAGATGAAAGTTTGCACTGACATCATTTTTCAAAACAGGCCGGTCTCGTCAGCTTTGAACACTTGTTCTGGCAGGTATCCTTTCTCCTCAATGAGCTGCGTGAGTTTAATAGGTAACGTTTTGCCACCCCGTGGTCTGCGGAGGCACGATCGCCGAACAGTTTGACATTGCGGAGACCATAGCTTCTTCAAGTGGTAAAACCATCCCCTACTCACTTGGAATGGACTGGGGTTGCTCGTACCCACAATGCTCATACACACATCATTTATGCCAGCGCCACCTGCACTAGCGTCACCCACACCAGCCAGATGCGCTTACATACCTATCGCCTTTGTGAGAATGAGAGGTCCGCTTCCAGGCATGTTCTTCTGCACATTGTCCTCCATCCATACATTGTGAGCCTTCTCCATCTTTTCTATGTGGACATCCCAGACCTGGGCGACCCCTTTAGTGCTCGGGACAGTGCTCTCCGCAACGCTTTCTCGGATTGCCTTCTCGTTCTTCCGTATGTAGCAAACGGTGGATTCGTTTAATCTATAGGGTCAACCCACAGAGGCCACACTATCGCGCCTCGCGAAAGCCAGTCCAACAACTCAACTTTGTTGCTCAGGCTCATCACCTTCTGCCTCTTGGCAGTCAATGCATCTCCGGCACTGGTCTTGCACTTGGGAGCCATGTTTGATTAATGAGCAGAGCAAGAAGCAAAACACTGGTCAAGGCAGCGGGACGAGAAGAATGATTGAGATCCAGGACATGCTGCACATAAGTAGCCATGCGGGAATTTTGGGTAGCTGTGGGAGGGGTGAGTAATCTACCCATTGTTTGTGGGGGATGTTGGTGGGAGACAACGTTTTATGCAACTGGTGGTAGATGCAGTGAAGCGTTTTGGTTGCATAACTTGCGAGAATGACATCTTTAGCAGCTGGTTATAGATGTGGTGAAGCATTTTAATTGTATAACTCATGGCGGATAATGTCTTTTGCATATGGTGTCAGATGTGGTGGAGAGCTTTAAATTGTAGGACTCGCGGGGGGTGACATCTTGCGCAGCAGCTGGTAGATACAGTGGAGTGTCTTTACAGCGGGAATGGTGGGACATGGTGTGCAGCTAGGTTTATTGTGTAAATGGTGGGACATGCCGCACATATGTGTTTGTAACCTGCCGGATAGGTTGGCTCGTGGAACATGTGTTTTTTGCACCCTCGAAAAACCATGAAAATGTGAAGCACAGGACCGTGAATGTAGAAGCAGGTCTTGTGCGCAGCTCATGGAAGATATCTTTTTTGCGTACATTCAGCTGCTCTATGCATGGTTGGTAGAAGATATGTTTTCGAACTGTGTTATATGCACGGCTCGTGGAATGTATGTTTTTTGCGCCCACAAAAAACCCGCAAACATACGAAGCACGGCCGAAAAAACAAGCAGGTCGCATTTTATCAACCGCGAATACACGAGGTCCACAAGTAGTGCATCCATAAATGTCGGTCCAACAGTAAATGGGATTTTTTTTTTTGAAAATAATTGTAAATTGGAAAAAAGTCAGTAATTGAAAAGTTAAATAAATGAAAATTGAAAGAAAAAAAAAATGTAAATACGCAGGGTCCGCCCCGACTGTGGGTTTTTCCGCATCGTGGTTTCGCTTAATCGGGTTGATTTATTGCAGTAAAATGTGCCGATCACAGCATGGGTCTTTTGCTCTATCATGGTCTAGCGTGGAGGAATAGACAACCTCGCATCTCCGTCTCACCTCACAGCCCCACGCTGCCCTCCATCGCAGACTCAGTTACTCATTCCATATCGTGCCTACGGACTTTCATCACGTGATATCGCGTGATTTAGTTTGTAATTGTGTGATATTGCATAATTTAGTTTTCACTAGTCTTTCACTTACATTGTGGGGTGTTCCTGACAGTAAATACTTATGAATAAGAAGACCATGTGGGTTGATATGAAGAGAAAGAACATGAGGGGTTTTAGTGAAATATGACAAATGAAACATTATAAAATGTTTTTAAAAGCTTTTAAAGAAGCAAATTAATTCAATTATGAGCAATGTTGGCTCAATTGGGAGGTAATGAGAAAGGAAGGAATAAAGAATGAACTAAGGAAAGAAATGAGTGGCAGAATGAGTTGGTGATCTTTTTTGAGCGAAAATATTTGTTTGTTTTGAAGAGAGGAGGGGGAAAAAAAGTTAAGTTGAGGAGCGTGAAACAGAACGCTTGGGATAAAGCAGAATGAGGCACATATCTTGAGAGGTTTTCGCTAGTCTTCATAGAGAGGTGCTTGAAATTCAAGCGAGAGATGGACGCTGTCATAGCACCTTATACGAAGGTCTATAAGAACATGCAGAACAAGGCAAAGCAAACAAAGACCACCTCCTCCTTGATTGATTAATTGTTCTGCGGTATGCTGAAGGTGCAGGTTTATTCAGTGAAAATCACAGACAAGCTGAGGCAAAGCATCATGGATGCATGTGGGGGGATTGATGGAAATGCTGCATTAATGCACCGCGTTCATTGTACTGTGCATTTCTCGAGGGACAACACATTGAACGTCATGTAATGTCATTGAACAAGTCATGTATTGTAATGTAGTGTCAAAAAATCATTTATAATGTATATTTGCCGACGTCTTCAGACTTTATGGAAACCATGTACAAATATATATATATATATATATATGTATATATATATATATATATATGTATATATATATATATATATATATATATATATATATATATATATACATATACATATACATATACATATATATATATATATATATATATATATATATATATATATATATATATATATATACACATACATACATATACACAAGCCGGTAGGCGACGAGGGATCCGCTAGGATCGAAGCACTGGATACGATGCTTTTCATTCTGACCGATCCACCGACGGAGATTCATTGCCAAGACGTATTGGTTCACATACAATTGTTCCTCTGCCTGGCAAGATTTTTCCTATTGCGTATTTTGCCAACTGGCAATCCTCATAAAAAATGACGGTAAAAAGACACCCGATTTTTGAAGGACTACCATTTGAAAAATAAAACCTAAATCAAAAATTGGCTCGAGTAAAATTTTATAAATATCTCGAAGCGTTTAATTCCGAAGTCTCGTTTCTCCACATTCAAAACTGTAGGACAAGTATTGAAAATAGTGAACGCGGTTTTGCAGCCGCTGCATATCAACGGGTGGTTGCGTAGCAACGAAACTCAAACGCGCACACTCCCAGGCCATATGGCACCTGTTCGCCAAGTTTCATCGAAATCGGTTTTGCTGGTTTGTGTTGTGGAGCCTCGCGTTGCAGACACAGAAACACACACACACACACACACACACACACACACACACACACACAAAACCCGATAAACTTCTCTCAATGCTCTTGTTTGACCGCCTCCTGAGCCACACATCATTTTTCATAAGCCACGCCCACTTTTTCATAAGCCACGCCCACTTTTTATAAGCCACGCCCACTTTCCATAAGCCACGCCCAATTTCCATAAGCCCCGTCCACTTTCCATAAGCCCCGTCCACTTTCCATAAGCCCCGTCCACTTTCCATAAGCCCCGTCCACTTTCCATAAGCCACGCCAACTTTTCATCACCCACGTCCACTTTTCCTAAGCTCTGCCCACTTTCCTAAGCCCCTCATAAAAAAATGACGGTAAATAGACGCTCTATTTTTGAAGGACTACCATTTGAAAAATAAAACCTAAATCAAAAATCGGCTCAAGTAAAATTTTCTAAATATCTTGAAGTGTTTAATTCCGAAGTCTCGTTTCTCCACATTCAAAACTGTAGGACAAGTATTGAAAATAGTGAACCAGTTTTTCGGCCGCTGCATAGCAATGGGTGGTTGTTTGGGTGAAAGCAACGGGTGAAATCGGTTTGCCGGTTTGTGCTGTGGAGCCTCACGTTGCAGACACACACACACACACACACACACACACACACACACACACACACACAACCCGACAATAAAGGATATCTAGCGAATCCAATAATATATATATATATATATATATATATATATATATATATATATATATATATATATATGGGGTTACCAACGACCGCCACCGGTACCGGTGGTCAGCAGGGTACCAGTGGAAATTGTGCTACTGCTGAGCGAAGGAGGAGAAGGAGACGGGGAAGGCGAGTCCGGAGGCAGTGGGAGAGGGGGAAGGGTAGAAGCGTGGAGGTGAGAGTTGGAACTCTGAATGTTGGGACGATGACTGGCAAAGGGCGAGAGTTGGCTGATATGATGGAGAGAAGAAAGGTGGACATACTGTGTGTACAAGAGACCAAGTGGATGGGGAGTAAGGCTATGAGCATTGGAGGTGGTTTCAAACTGTTCTACCATGGTGTGGATGGGAGGAGAAATGGTGTCGGGGTAATCTTGAAGGAAGATTATGTCAAGAGGGTATTGGAGGTGAGGAGAGTGTCTGACCGAGTGATGAGTGTGAAGTTGGAAATTGAAGGGGTGATGATGAATGTCAGTGCATATGCCCCACATATGGGGTGTGAGATGGAGCATAAAGAAGATTTCTGGAGTGAGTTAGATGAAGTGGTGGAGAGTGTATCCAAGGATGAAAGAGTGGTGATTGGAGCAGATTTCAATGGGCATGTTGGGGAAGGGAATAAAGAGGATGAGGAGGTGATGGGTAGGTACGGTCTCAACAAGAGAAATGTGGAAGGGCAAATGGTGGTAGAGTTTGCAAAAGAATGGAAATGGCAGTGGTAAATACGTATTTCAAGAAGAAGGAGGAACACAGGGTGACATACAAGAGTGGAGGAAAGTGCACACAGGTGGATTACATCTTAAGCAGGAGATGCAACCTGAAAGAGATTCGTGACTGTAAGGTGGTGGCAGGGGAGAGTGTAGCTCGACAGCATCGATTGGTGGTCTGTAGGATGACTTTAGAGGTGAGGTTGAGGAAGAGAGTGAGGGCTGAACCAAGGACCAGATGGTGGAAGCTGAAGGAGGAAGACTGTTGCGTGGAATTTAGGGAGGAGGTGAGACAGGCGTTGGATGGTGGTAAAGATGGGTGGGATGATTGGGCAACGACAGCAGAAGTTGTGAGGGCGATAGCTAGGAAGGTACTTGGTGTGACATCTGGACAGAGGAAGGAAGATAAGGAGACTTGGTGGTGGAATGAGGAAGTACAGGAAAATATAAGGAAGAAGGGGTTGGCGAAAAAGAAGTGGGATAGTCAGAGAGATGAAGAAAGTA
>NC_140969.1:14422500-14480000 GCF_056783735.1 Eptatretus burgeri
ATTCCCACCCCATTCCAAGCAGTGCCAACGAAACCCGCGGAGGAGCACGGAGTCGGGGCACCGCCGCCACATTTGCGGCTCATCACAAGACGGGTAGGCTCCGCCCGGTCTCGCGTCCACAGACCCCGTCTGTCCCATTGTCGTTGAGGGGGGCCCTTTTCTTTTGCTTTTGAGTATATGTGTTGTCGGCGCTGTCTGTAAAGTAAAACTGTGTAAGTGTTGCTGTGTGCTTGCGTAGTCGGTAGTATCTCTGCATTGTGTTTCATTTGTTGCAAGTGCTTTTGGTGCATAATTGTTGTAATTGTATATGTGTGCTATCCGTGTGCCGCGGAATAAATGTGCCTCATGTTGAACTGTTTTTCCCGTTTCGCTTCGTCTTTTCTTTAATTGAATCTCCATCTTACTTCACATAAAGGTTGGTAGTGGGCTAAATACGCCCGATAATTAATCGGAACCGTCGAGGTTGACGATAACACCGCTCGGTTATCCCGATAGTACGGAACGGGTCGCTTCAAGTGGCCTATGTCCGGAGTCGACCTGCGGCAAGGTGCGATCGCCCGGTCTACCCTCCGTGTGGGTACTTAGGTCGGTCGAATTTGGCGAACAACCCTATCCCACGCGGGGGGCCGATTGGCACAATCGTGGTGAGGCCGAAAGGCCCACCCGTGACTAGTTCCCGGCGTTAGTCCGAGAGGGTCACGACAGAATTGTCCGTCCGGTGGGCGACGTGCCGCGATTCGAGTTACGTGGCCGCTCGCACGCCGGCGGGCGCGAATTCGCAACAATATCAAACCTTGAAAAGGCACATCCTCAGGGCCCCAGCAATATACCTGGCAAGTTTTAATTAGATCGGACCAGCGGTTGTCGAGAAACAGCGGTCACAGACACACACACACACACACACACACACACACACACACACACACACACACACACACACACACACACACACACACACACACACACACACACACACACACACACACACAGCTGGAATTATAGATAGATGAAACACGTATGCAATTAAATAAGGCAAAACATGTATGCAATTACACAAGCAACAAAAGCAAGATAAAAGAACTACAACCGTCTACTTATTATGTACAGTCACTTACTTAACAGCAGTTCAAACTTATTAGACGGGCCCACGGACACACACACACACACACACACACACACACACACACACACACACACACACACACACACACACACACACACACACACACACACACACACACACACACACACACACACACACACAATGATGGCTGAGGCCTTTAATCACGAGCTCCAGCTCGGAGGACAGGTGAGCTGAAACTCAGAGCTTGACTCGAACCTTTCCACCTCGTGTGGTCTTCAACTTGTCCGGACCCGGGCTCCAGTGAGAGCGAGCTGGATCCTATCACAGCGATCCTTCCCGAGCTCCCGCGAATACTCCCGCGCTTCTCAACACGTGCCGGTGAGACGAGGCGACGATCCTTCCTGTCGATCGTCGCTTCCCCAAGGATCCAACTCCAAGAAGAGGCCGATGCGTCGCACCAAGCCGGGAAACAAAATGGAGAACGAAAATCTCCACGAACCAAGAAGAAGAGGAAGAAGAGGAAGAAGCCTCCACTCGCAGCTCGAGCCGAACAACTGGCTCAAGTTCCTTCCAAAACAAAGCAGCAGCTGAAGCTCACTGAGCCAGCCGAAGCAAAAAGCTTCCGAAGGCCTCAAGCCAAGCAAGCCAAGCAGGACCCGATGGCCTGCTGAACGACTGCTCTCTCCGAAGCAAAAAGCTTACTCCTCCCACGGGACTCAGCACACAAACTCTGCACACGGGACTCAGAACGGGACTCTTCACGAACTCTGCCACGGGACTCACACGAACTCAGCCCACGAACTCAGCCCTACCACGGGACTCCCACGAACTCAGCCCTACCACGGGACTCCCACACGAACAAAGAAAGGATCTCCCCTTTATCCTTCTCACCCCTCCCCCGCACCCGGTGTGACTCATGCCCTCGTGATCCACCCTCCCCCACCCCCCGCTCAACCACGGGTGGGAGGGAGTTGTTGACGTCACGGGATGGCAGGGTTCTTCTTCCTCTTTGCAGACGAGGGGGAGGGATGTCTCCATTGTTTCGTTCCCTAACTATTAAATCGATCCGCAGGCAGTGCATCTAATTGATTTCAAAACATTTAAACAATGGAAGGTGAGCTATCTAGGGAACATGCACTTATCGACATAGCTGACTAAGGGAACGTGTATGTTGTGTGCAATTGAATTCCAAATTCGTAACAATATATATATATATATATATATATATATATATATATATATATATATATATATATATATATATATATTGATCAGTAAATTTGCTCGAACACGTTAATTCATAACTTTCAAAGCATATTTAAATTTTCTGTATCAAGAATTGGAAATGCATAGATCGTGATGGCAGAAACAAAAAAGGGTCACAAGTCATGGAGGGTGGAGCAAAAAAACCAAACAAGACAAAGGACAGAATGTCACACATTTTCACATCAATAAACGGTCCTACAAAAAACTACCTTCCCTACAAATCTTGGCTCAGATCCATTCTGTTTTTCACTGACAAAGCCCACAGTAAACAATTGCCCTCTAAATTTGCCATGTGCAGAACTCATGACAGTAAATAACAGGAAGATAACTGCCTGACTGGGTGTATCCAAGCACTTTAAAAAAATCAATCCACACACCTACGGTGTAGAGAAACACCTCACGGTGTTTGATGCTGCAGCTGTTGCCTGCAATGCAGGTGTAGCGACCCATGTCATTCGGCACAACATTGTGGACAATCAGAGAACCATTCGGCAGGAGAATAATTCTGCACATTACAAGAAACAGAGAGAGGGATGAGTGAAGTGACGTCAGAATGAAAGACAGTAACAATGCATTTAGCTTCTGTAAGTCAGGAAATGTACAAGTTAGAATGACTCACGAAAGGACATGCCGATAAAACTCAGGAATGACACACCACAATATCTTAAATGAGTTTCAAGAAACACTATCATGAAGAAAACCACCTAATAATGATTGCTTTTGATAAAATAAGTCACAAGGCAATAAATTTGTAGATGGGAGATGACCAGCAGAGGTTGCTGCTAACCTATCATGAGGACGTGCGGGGTCCAGGATTTGGCCACGAACATTCCACTGAATAGAAGGTTGAGGTTGGCCGCTTGCCTGGCAGTGAAGAATAGCAGGGTTCCCATGGTACACCGTCGTGTTCTGAGGCTCCGTCGTGAAAGCAGGGAATACTGTTCAGTAAAAAGCAACACACCAATTCTCACGAAACCAGAGAGTCAAAGCAGGTACCAGTTTCACCTCTATTCATCAGTATGACAGTTGGTAAATAAAATTAATGAATAAACCATCACAAAGACAACTGCAAGGATTAAAGGGAGAGGGAAAAAGTTAAAAGGATGGAAAAAAAGTAGGAATTGGTAGGGTGCATCGGTGGTGCAGGGACCGACTAATAAGCCAAGGCAAGCTCCGGGGTTTCATAATCCGGCTCACAAGGCGAGCTCACAAAACTCTTAGGTGGAAGCAAAACAAAGCAGCCTTTACACACAAAACATGCGCCTTAGAAAACCCCATTTTGTATGGAGATTATATGGGGCTCAAAACCCCTCAGGCCTCAAACGATTATGCACACACTAAACATGTTGCCAAAGCAAGTTAAAAAGAAGACTTTTTACCACCACCACCCCTCCCACCCCAACCAAAAAACAGCAAGCATTCCCAATGGATTCCAAGGAGTATTTTAAAAGGAAGGTCGGGAATTGTTGAATTGATGCTCAAAAAAGGGGTTCTGCAGAGGATGGATAAACAGACAATAAATGGCCATTGCACTCTCATCTGGAAAAGCCTTCATCGTCTCTCACAGCTTGTTTCACCCAGTGCCTATGTGATGCAGCTTTGGCTCTTTGCCTTTATTCTGGAAAGTCCATCTTTAAATCCTTTGGGTCCCCTCTTAAATATATCAATTCTCATTCCACCTTCCTAATCCTGTGAGACGAGTTGGGTCGGGGTAAAAGTGTGTTGCCAGGGTTACCTTATGTAGCTAAAGCTGGAACCGAAGTAAATCAAGATAAAATGTTGCTGAAAATTAGTGAGGTGGGTTAGAGGAGAAAGGGGGGGGGCAGAGATTTAACAATCACCATTTATTTTCTCAACATATCTATGCTTTCTTCGGATAAACTGTCTGGGCATCTAAGCTGTTATAAAAGCAGACACTCAACGACAGCACACAGCCTGGGCAGTCCTGCCATCACTGCTTTACATGGTATTTTATTTAATAGTCTTAAAATAACATGTCCATTCTTTCTCAAACCCAGTGTTCCCCATTATGCTTGGGCTCACATTTCTCCATGCTTTGCCACCACGTGAAACTGATACCCCCGTGAAACAATAGAGTTTGTAACTTGCCCTGATGACTTGCCCGTTTGGTTTCACATAGCCAGGTAACATCTGTGAATACCTAATATAATGAAGGAACCAGTAGCAGGGAAAAGGGCTGTAAAAATGTGAGTGAAAGATGGGGGCATAGTGACAAGTAGAAAGCCAGCTTGGTGAAGGAAGTGAAGAAAGCAGGAAACAACTAGAATGACACTCTGTGGAGCACATACCTCTGCCAAGCTGAACAGTTTACGTTTTGTATCCCACTGACAGGCTATATCTGCATCCGGACCTAAACCCAAATCGAATTGACTTGTTCTTATTACCCACCCAACTCATCCACCAAGGTTTGTCATAAAACGTCCACAACTTTTTGAGATCATGCTATACAGTATATTTGTTTCGCCCCATCTCTCAATGGTGAAGAATCACTTCAAAAATTATCAGATAAGGATATTTACCAAAATCTAATCAGCTCGTCCTTGTCACACACCCAACCTGTCCACAAAATTTTATCCAGATCTGCCCACAACTTTTTGAGATATCCTGCACACAGACAGACAAACAAACAAACAAACAGACAAGCCGGTAGGCGGCGATGGGTCGCCGAGCATGGAAACTATAAGATATAGAGCAAAATGGATGTCATATAGCGGATAGGGAATCACCTTAAGATTATGCATATCAAATCTCATCCAGTTCCATCCACTGATAACTACTCCGTATCCATTTGAATGAAAAGTACCGAAAATGCGGTATGAAATCGGAAATCCCCAAAGTTCGAGGGGGTTCTGTGGGTGAACAAAGATCTAAATCGAAAATCCGGCTTGATCGTTTGAGCACAATGTATTCCAAACGATTAATGTGAATTTTCATGACCATCCGACCATAACCCTAGGAGGAGTAGCATTTAGCGCAAAGGCACCTCCAGCTCTCGCATATTATCGATTTTTGCACTAATTGACCTTTGACGCCTGACCGAAGCGAAATCGGTCAATATGTCCTGAGGCAAAGTTGTAGTACTCATTGAGTACCATGAACCTGTAAAGTTTCATTCGTATCGATGCACTCACCTGGTCTCTCGGGGGGCCTTCAATTTTCGCCAATTTTCACGCATACCCTAATTGTAGGGGGCGCTGCGGGTAAAGTATTCCATATATCACAAAATTACCCACGTGTGGGGGTGACGGTCATCTCTATAATACCACTAGTTCTCAATGTTCAGTTATGACCGAAGACTACTGCGCAGTTCCACTGCGCAGCTCGAACTGCGCAGTTTGGTTAAAGATGACTCGGCATTTTGGCGCACGTGCACGAAATTATATTTTGAAAATAAATGCCGACGTTTACATTTCGGGTTTTGAAACTTTTGCACCTTCGGCGGAAAATGTATAAATATACAAGGTCAGCTGCTATGCAATGACACCATTCACTAACTTTTACCATGCCCAGTAGATAATATATAGCCTCCTGAAGGTAGGGCAGTTTTTGCAAACTTTGAAGTCACGTGACGCGAAAATGAAAGCGAAATTCGAAAATCCGTCCTGACCAAATTTAGATATTGTCCCATACATTCATATGCCACAATAAAATTCAATATCGCTTGAAAAATGTAGGAGATAGATTTTTTAAAATCGTCATTTTCGCATTTTTTGCCAACTTTGAAGTCATGTGACACGAAAACGAAAGCGAATATCGAAAATCCGGCCTGACCAAATTTAGATATTGTCCCATAGATTCATATGCTACAATCAAATTCAAGATCGCTTGAGAAATGGCGGAGGAGATAGAATTTGAAAATAATCATTTTCGCAACTTCGAAGGCATCGTGACCTTGACCTTCGGTGACCTTGAAAGTCATACCATCGTGTACGTCTCATGGACCCCTATCAGGATCACTAATCACCAGATCTCCCGCTTCAACTTCATTGTGAACGGACGGACGGACAGACGGATCGAAGGACATTGACACCCATATTATGATATGATTCATGCTCGAAGAGATGACCTAAAAAGGCCTGTGCACACAAGATTTGTGATTTGAATCCAAAGCAGCATATTCAGGTGGCTTCTGTAATGTTGTTTATAGTTTTTGAGTGCACCCATGTCAAGGGGCTGCACCACAATGGTCATATTCAGTTGCAGGAATTTGAGTGCAATGTTAGACAGTCTCATGGAATTTGGGTGAACAGAACAGTGGTCAACCAGCAAACAGATTTGGTGTATTATTTTTTTCATTTTTTGCATGAAACCTGTTCTTCACACTGGGAGAGCAGCTTCTACATCCATGCCTTCGTGGTGCCGTTGTAAAGTCAACTGGAAGATGTCTTATATCCTTTGGGAAGCAAAGTTGTTTGCTATTGCTAATGATGAGCAACAGTTGCTTCTCATTTCCAGATACTGTATATACGCATATTAGCACAGTTATTCACTCCCAGGTTTACTTCCCACCAACATAATCTCATGCAATTTCCCTCGTCTGAGAATCCATAATCTAAAGTCTGGATTCATCCTTAATAAAAGAGTGTCTGGAATTGCATTATGCTTACAGTCATAGTTTTAGGTTCAGATACATTTTCCATTGGGTCAGCCATCCTTTGAAGGGTGTTGTCTGTTCCCTAAGCTGCTTCAAGCTCTTTGGCTTGATGCTTTGGCATAGCTCCAGACAGGTGCGCCCCCTGACTAACCTGCTGGAGCATAACACTACCAACTATCACCATCATCCTCCATGCTCGTTCTTTGGTGCTTATGGCTATGATTGCTACTCATCTAATTGTTTTAAAAAAAGCTTTCACCAACTGTGTGTAATGTCTGAGATGTAGACACATGAAACATTTTACCAACAGATACTTGAGTAACCAGACAATTCTAGCTTTCAACAGCTCTACTTTCTCGGTCTGCTACTATTTAACACATTTCTTTGACGTCTCCATTATCATCACACAAGCGAGAAATCGTGTGATCCATCCAACGTGTTGCTTTAAGCCATCACCCATATTTGATCAATCAGCATTGTGGTGACTCCAAGTCGAAATGGGAAAAGCTGAGGATATTTTTTTTAATTGAGTAATGAGATGCCCTGTAATAATATTCAGAAAAAATATATAATTTTCATGTCAACACACTTCCCAGCTCATAACTTTGTGGTGATGGGTTTTTTATTTTATATTAATGTGACCACATTAGACTATATATTGCCACTTTGTTGCCATGTCTTTGGTCAGAATACATCAGACTGAAAATGGAACATCATGGAATAAATAAATGAATAAAATCTCATGAACCATTTACATTGCCCAGTCATGATTCACAGCTTGTTTCCTCAAAAGTTGACAGAGCTCATGTTTTTACGCCTATCTGTCTGTGAGCAGGATATCTCAAAGTTATGGACTGATTGGGACGAAATTTGGTAGATAGGTTGGGTGTGTGATGAGGATGAATTGATTATATTGTTGTGGTTACCAAATTCGCAAACCACCATTCAGGTCCCTTAGGTGAGATATCTCGGTAAGTATATGTGTAGTTAGGCCCAAACCCGTTGTCTAGTGGGAATACATGTCATTTATGCGTGCTGCGACTCTTCAGGATAGCCGTTTTTCTTTTACTATCTTTAATTTGGACCAACCGCCATTGTTACCACCACCAGTCACAACATCAACCACCAACCACAACGCCGCTTCACCACAACCGCCACGACCTTCACGTCACACCTCGCAACCGTCGCATCGCCACCGTTCTTGCGCCGCTTGTGGGTACCGGTGTTGGACTCGTGCAGGGCGCGCGCCGAACAGCGTGTACAAAACCACGGATTTTCCACTTCAAAAACGGATCAAAAACGACACACGCCCACTTTTGTTCCGTCCAATCGGTGAGCGAGGGGCGATTTGGCCCCGCCTCCAGGGCGTTGGAGGGCGATCGCTATATGCAAATTTATGGATCAAAAAGCATTCACGCCCACTTTTTCTCGGGCCAATGGGGAGCGAGGTGAAAGGTCGAAGGGAGGGGGTCAAAGATGAGAGAGCGAAGCCACGGGGCTTATATAAGCGACCGCGTTCGTCAGTCAAGTGGAATAAGGAGTTAAGACTTCGCGGGCGGTGGAGTTGGGAAGAAGAAGCAAGGAGGAGTTGGTCGTCGTCGTGTGCGTTGGAGTCGGAGCAAAAGGGGACGGAGCTGTGGAGAGGCGGCGAGGGCAGACGAGGGGGTGCTCGCGTCGTGCAGGGAGCTGCACACCAGGGAGGCCGACGGCGCGACCTGGCCGAGGTGGAGACGCTCGTCGCGGGACTCGAGGCAGAGTGGAAATCCTCTATACCCCGAGCATCAGCAACCCCCTCCTGTTTCCCCCCGCGCTGAGATAGTGCGACCAAGGGGGCCCCTTTCCCACCCCCTACCAGACACTGCCCGCGAGGCCCGCGGAGTTGAGGCACCATCGCCGCTCCGCGTCTCATCACCAGACGGGTAGGCCCGACCCGGTCTCGGCCTCAGGCCCGCCTCATCTTTGAGGGTGTTCTTTTCCTTGGTTTTGGGGATGTGTTGTCGGCGCCGTCTGTGAAGTAAAATTGTATAAGTGTTGCCGTGTGCTCGCGTAATCGGTATTAGATCTGCATTGTCGCATTTGCTTTTTGTGTAAATTGCATTGTGTTTTTCTTTTCTATGTGCTTTTGGTGGAATTGAATATGTGTGCTTTCCGTTCGTCGCGAATAAATGTGCTTTGTGTTGAACTGTTTCCCGCTTCGCTTCGTCATTTCTTTCATTGAATCCTCATCTTGCTTCACGTAAAGGGTTGGTAGTGGGCTGAATACGCCCGATAATTAATCGAACCGTCGAGGTCAACGAATAACACCGCTCGGTTATCCCGATAGTACAGAACGGGTCGCTTAAGTGGCCCGTGTCCGAAGTCGACCTGCGGCGAGGTGCGATCGCCCGGTCTACCCTCCGCGTGGGTACTTAGGTAGGTCGAATTTGGCGAGCAACCCTATCCCACGCGGGGGCTGATTGGCTCGATCGCGGTGAGACCGAAAGGTCCACCCGTGACTGGTTCCCGGCGTTAGTCCGAGAGGGTCACGACTGGATTGTCCGTCCGGTGGGCGACGTGCCGCGATTCGAGTTACGTGGCCGTCAGCACGCCGGCGGGCGCGAATCCGCAACAATATTTTGGTGAAGATCCGAATCCGGATCTGGATATGAGAATTATTGAATATTTTAAGTGATTCTTCACCAATGAAAGATAGGGCCAAAAATGATATTGTACTGTATAGCATGATATTTCAAAAATGTATTGGGCCCAATATGTTATGGTGGATCAGGCATTCCGTGGCGGAAGTATGTGTTCTACCGAGTGCCCTTCCAGTTTAACTAAGGATCAGCTGAGCAAGTTTGCCACTTTGGCCCATTAGTTATCATGAATCTGCTGAACTGTTGGGGCCAGGGAAGAACGCAACGAACTGCAGAAAACTTCCAAGAATGCAGGAAATGCCATTTCCGACAATCAAGTTAACAAAATTTCCTGGGAAAGGATCCCCAAACCTCGACCCCAGCCCCCCGTTCAACACCATGGCCTAGTGCACCCCCATTATACATACTTGTACCAAGTTTGATTGAGATCCCTTCAGCCGTTCTTAAGTTATCGCGGTAATGAAATCCTATCACGGACACACGGACAGGTGGAAGGAGACAGTCAGACAAACAACCCAAAAACATCATACCTCCGGTGACTTCGTCAGCTGAAGAATAAAAATACAAAATGGATAAAAGTCATGATTAGGAGTAAATTTTCAGTTGATCTCACAACCTTCATTACCACCACTGGTTTCAAACGAGAAACGAAAAGGCACACCTTCAGCAATCTCCCTGCTGAGTTTTGCAAACTTCTTCTTCTTCTTTCGGCTGCTCCCGTTAGGGGTCGCCACAGCGGATCATCCGTTATGATCCGCATAATTATTTGGCACAGGTTTTATGCCGGATGCCCTTCCTGACGCAACCCTGGTCGCCTCTTACGACACAGGTATATGGTACACCTATTCTAACCGGGCATACACCGGGCCCAGTACACTGGTACTCACTTTGCCGACCTCGGAAGGATGACAGGCCGAGTCAACCCCCTGGTGTATTAATTCAAGCGGCCAACGAGGCTTGAACTCAGGACCTTTTGGATCCGAAGCTGCTACCCTAACCACTACGTCAACACCAGGCTTAAGTTTTACCTGGTGTTTTGTTTTGCAAACAGTATCACAAAACAATCAATCAATTTGTTGCTGATGATTTTTATCCTTCATCTCATAAATCACCACCAAGCTAAATAAACCATCCACCTTGCTAGTATCAAGTTTCTCAGATTTATTTCCCTTTTCTCCTCATTTCTATACCTGCGACTTGTAGATTAACAGTGGCTCGAATGTGACCTTGCAGCTCGTTGCTCGCAGTACATGTGTAGCGGCCCTGATCCTCCATCTTTACTTCTGGAAAAAACAGCCGTCCAGGTTCCTGGGACAAGTGATGAGGTAGCGATTCTTCACCTTTGTATGGTCACATGATGAGAGAGAGAAAGAGAAAAGACAAAAGAGTAAGAGAGATGGAGACAGAGTGATTGAGAGGAGAAAAAATAAAAAAAGAGAAAGAGGAGCAAATTGAAATGACAGACATGGAAAGTTTATAGTTGTGTTTATCATTCATGTATTTGACAATGACTGAGATTTATTTTCAGTTTATCTTTGATCCTGGCAGAATTAAATTAGAGTACAAACTCAGCCTAGTGTTGTGTTGCATCACTGTCATTTGTGAAATGGAGATGCATAAAAAACCCAATTATCTCATAAAAATTAATAGGCCTTTTGGCTGGAAGATAAAAATAAATACTTTTCTCATACATCACAGCTTTTTAGCACACAACAGAAATGGCACAATTACTGTGGTTGCACCTTCCATGGACCAGGTAACATTTGGCTTTTGGCGACCAGTGGCTTGGCACTGTAGGTTGCCGTGCTTTCCCAATTCCAAGCACTGCTGTGGTAGAGGTTGAGGTGTAAACTTTAGGTTCTCTGTAAGACAAATGGAGAAAACCCACCAGTTACTCCCTGGATGTTTTTCAAAGCATAATATAAGTATTGGGTTATCTTGTTTGGCATCCCCATCAGAACACTTGACTCATGAAGCTGGTATCATATGTTCAAATCCCATTATATATCAATTGCTCTATTGTCTATTAATGCCATTGTACATGTACAATGATGTCTTCCAATGATTCATTACCCCTAATATGAGCCTTAGGTCAATTAATCAATGAATCAATCACTCAAGAGAACCGAATAGAGAACCTAAAATCAATTAATTTCTTCACACAACTAAATTATTGGACCAGCTGCCTCCTCCTTTCCCCACCATTTACAATCTTCAGAATTTGAAGGCCAGATCAAGAAACTCTCCCTGTCTTAGCCCTCCATATTTCTATCTCCCCTGTCTTCTGTTCTTAAAGATTATTCTAACGACCATGGGTCTTACCCTTCTCCTGTAACTTTGTTTTGAATATATTATGAAATAAATAAAGCTGAAAATGTGTTTGAAATACACTCATGTCTCTCAAATCAAACCGAATTCTACTGATGGATTGTGGCATTGGTCAATCATGTTCCACTACTTTGTGAAAAGGGGAATTTTCCAGAATGTCATATCCATAATGACCCAGTCTCACAAGAGAGGGAGAGGTCTTTAATCATGCCATTTAAACACTTCTCGACTCATAACTAGTTCTAGAGGCTTGAACTGCTGGTATGATGCATTGGGCAACCAAATGAATCAGTGATTCCTCCATAGACAAACCCTTTGAATGACAAAATTTATTCTGTTGGTCCACAATTTGATCTTAACATACACAGTACTGCTGTCGGCATTCTTCATACATCACTTTATGAAAATGGGGTACCAATGTCCTTCATATCAAAATATCTATTAAAATTTTTCAAATGATGATCCTCAAATAAAATGTCTGACATTTATGTGAACTTATGTGAAATGAATTTATGTGAAAATCAATCTGACAGCTTACGTTAGACAAAATAATGGCCATTGATCCAAATGATAGATTTAAATGATATATTGACCTCAAAATTCAACTTGCTTGAATTACACTGTAATGTTGGTCTCTTTCCCTTTTCTATAGATATTACTTCACTTTCTGCTCCCGTCATTAGCTCGACCACAAAATACCCGACAAGCCACGACGTCCCATGATTATATTGTGGCCGTTGGCAATTCAAGGGTGGGCCGTTATGATATTTGTTTCTTTCCCTTCACCTCTAAGCTCTGGAACTCTAACTTCTCATGCCTTTCCTAACAGTTATAAACTTCCCCTTTTCAAAAGGCAGGTTTTCCAGTTCCTCAAAAACTCAGATTATTTGTCCTACTTTTCACTTCTTTATTTCTTCAGTTCTTTTTGTTTCATTGAAGGCCTGGCTTGATGAAGACTATACAGTCCATGACGAGAACCTTCACTGGAGCCTTTACAGTAAAAAAAAATCATAAGGAATCGCAAGGAAATTAGACACAGGTGGGGGCCATTCAGTCAATCATGCTTGCACCACATCAACACCACATCAATTTATCAACACAAGATCAAATAAGAAAATGCAAATTATTTTTAAATTGTTTTTGTGTAGGTTTTTTTTTCTTTTTTAATTTAATGGAGTTTTTGGATTTTTTTTTAATTCTTCTTCTTTTCAGGGGAGGGATCATGGGCTTGGGTAAAAAAACCCACCACACAACACCCTTTTACAAGACACCCATCAACCCCATACACATGCACACAATCACCCATCACTGCTCAAGCTACCGAAAAGTCCTGCCAACATCCCGATACCCCTCTATCTCCATAACTTCCAGGTACCTAACAAATTCTAATTTAAACTCATCTACTGTTTCTGTGGCCACTACCTTTCCAAGGAGGCCATTCCATACATTAAGTACTCTCTGAGTAAAAGTCCCCTGCCTTGCTACCATCTTAACTCTCTACTTCTTTACTCTCAAGCTATGGCCCCTGGTCCTATCACTGCCTACTCTGTTGAATAATTCATCTTCACTTATTTTATCTTTACCTTTCATTATCTTAAACATCTCTTTCATATCTCCTTGGAACTGCATTCTTTCTCGTGATTAAAGCCCTGTCTCCTTCAGCCGCTTCTCATAGCTTAATCTTGCTAGGCCCAGAATCAATCCATTAGCCCTGCGCTGAACCCTCTTCATGGCAGCGATGTCATTCCTGAATTGTGGTGACCAGAACTGCACACGATATTCTCGATGTGGCCCTCACTAAATTCCTGCACAATGTTAAAACCACCTCTTTTGATTTATAAATGATCCCCCTCCGAATACAACCGAAAATGCTATCTGCTTTACTGAGAGCTGCCTGGCCCTGTGCTGCCTGCTTACCTTCCCTATCTATTACCACACCCAGATCCTCCTCCTGTGTGACACACTCCAAAATTACCCCTTGCATCATGTAACCTCTATTTTCATTGTTCTTTCCCATCCCCAACACTTTACAATTGCTCAGGTTAAATTCCATCTGCCAATCTTTTGCCCATTCTCTGCAAGTATCAATACTTTCCTGAATCTGATCACCATCCCCTCTGCTATCCACCTTACCTCCAAGCTTTGTATCATTTGCAAATTTGGAAAGGTTACTCTTTACCCTATTATCCAAATCGTTGATATAAATAATGAATAGTAATGGTCTGAGTACTGATCCCTGAGGTACACCACTATTTACATCCTCCCAGCAAGACGTCCTCCCACTCACAACCACTCTTTGCTTCCTACCACAAAGCCAGTTTCCAATCCAATTAGCTACCTGACCAGCCACTCCACAAGCCCTCACTTTGGCTCACAACCTCCGATGTGGTACTTTATCAAATGCCTTCTTAAAATGCCTTCTTACTGTTCCAGTATCCACTGCCATTTCCTCATCCACCCAATCAGAAACTGCTTCATGGAACTCCAAAATATTTTAAAAACAAGACATATCTTTGATAAATCCAGACCAACTCCCTTTAATTAGTTTGTATTTGTTTAAATGGTTCCTCATCTCATCCCTAATTAATGTCTCTAACACCTTCTCCACAACTGAAGTCAAACTAACAGGTCTATATTTCTCCAATTCTTCTCTGGATCCTTTCTTAAATCATGGTGTTACATTTGCTGCTCTCCAATCCTCCGGTACTTGTCCTGACTCCAGTGAGCTATTAAAAATATCCGTTAACATCTCGCTTACCTACTCAGCCACCTCCCTCAATACTCTTGGGTGCATATTATCTGGACCCAGAGCCTTATCCACTCTTAGATTACCAAGCTGCTCCTTTACTTCCTCCACTCCAATCTGGATCTTCTGTAAAAGCCTTTCTTCACCTCCTTGATAGATATTCGAAGCTATTGGCAATTCTCCTGACTGTTCTTGTGTAAAAATGGAAGCAAAATACCTGTTTAATAAGCCTGTTATCTCACTTTCATCATTAACCACTCTCCCGGTGCTATTTCTCAATGGGCCCAAACTGATCCTAACCTGTTCTTTTCCCCTGATATATTTAAAGAATGCCTTGCTATTATGTTTAATATTCTTACCCATGTCCTTCTCATCCTCTATTTTGGCTTGACAAGTTATTTTCTTAACTTTCCTCTACTTACTCTGACAGTGATATGAATGTAACTCCAGTCCTGTTATTTTATACCTAATATATACCTTCTGCTTCTCCTTCATAGCGTTCCTCATCTCACTACTCAACCACCCTGACCTCTTTCTGTTTCTAGTTTTACACCTCATTGGAATGTACTTAATCTGCACTCTACACATTTGCTCCTTGAAGGTTTCCTATTTATCTGATGCTGATTGTCCTATTGTTAGCTTCTCCCAACTCTCTCCTCCTACCCTCAAGGTTTGCCTTCCTGAAATTTAATAGCCTTACCCTACTATCCTGAACTCTAACCCTTCACATAATCTTTGCACACACAAAGTTTATGGTTACTTTCTCTTAAATGCTCCCCAACCTCCACCTTATTGGGATTGTTACTTAAAAGGTCTCACACTGCACTCCCCTAGTGGGCTCATCTACAAACTGGGTTAAAAAGCAATCCTGGACTAAAACTAGGAAATCCTCATCTGCTCTGCCCTTTCCCTGTTGCTGGTCCCAATCTATCCCTGGCAAGTTAAAATCCTCCATAATTAATACTCTTGCCTTACCACATGCCCTTTTGAATTATTCATGTACTCCTCCTTCCACCTCTTCCTTCACAACCAGAGCCCTATAAAAGCATCCTACCAGTATCTTACTGTTTTCACAAGCTCCAATCTCTACCCATGCAGAATCCTCCTCCTAAATATCACATCCAACATTAATATCACCCTTTTCTCTTGATGCAATCCTGTCCTTTACCCAGACTGCTACTCCTCATATTTCCTCCTTCCTATCACACCGATACACCTTGTAGCTTTCAAATCCTGTTCTCCACTTACTCTCCTCCTTAAACCATATCTCACTTACTGCAACTATATCGTGCCACTGTATCTTCTGGTGTACAAGCCATACTTTTTTTTTAATCGACAAAAAAGGTAAAAGTTGGGGGTGCGGTTAATACACGGGTCTTCTTCTTCTTCTTCTCCCTTCGGCTGCTCCCGGTCGGGGTCGCCACAGCGGATCATCCGTATGATCCGCATAGTGATTTGGCACATGTTTTACGCCGGATGCCCTTCCTGACACAACCCTGGTCGCCTCTTACAACAAAGGGATATGGTACACCTATTTTAACCGGGGTATACACTGGCCCAGTACACTGGTACTCATTTCGCCGACCTCGGAAGGATGACAGGCTGAGTCAACCCCCTGGTGTATTAATTCAGTGGCTCAACGGGGCTTGAACTCAGGACCTTTTGGATCCCAAGCCACTGCCCTAACCACTGCGCCAACACCAGGCTTCGGTTAATACACGGGTATAGAAAAAAAAATCAGTCTAAAAACGATCAATGCTGAATTTCAATAATATTCCAAATTAACACTTTTTTAGCAACCCGCAACTGTCGGTTTGACACTGCACACACATCTCCCAACATCTACCTGATGAAATGGCTGAGAAGATGACATGCTTCCTACATCATCAAGCTTTGCCAAGAGCATGAATATCCCCTCAGCAGGATCAGAAATTCCGACCAGACGCCCTTACCTTCGACATACCGAGAGGGAGCACCATTACAGTGAAGAAAATGAGAATAAGAGATGCTTCCAGATGTTCGACAAAATTAAGCTGACATGGGATGTTGATATCTCCGTCACTTTGTTCCATACAAAGTTAATGTACAACCATATTTAGATCGAGATCAGAAAATAAAATGATCAATACATTAATTTATTTTGAGGGCGAAAAACATGGGTGCAGTTAATACACCGGAAAAGTTTTTTTTTATTTTTGAGGGTGAAAAACGGGTGTGGTTAAACACGGCCACGGTTTATCCACCAGAAAATACGGTACTCGCCATCTACTTTGGCTTTAAGCTCTTCCATCATATTATTTAAACTGCTAGCATTGGTATAGAATATGTTTAACTTTTCCCTTCCTGAAATTCTACTTTCTTCCCTGGCCTTACCAATCACAATTTTATCATCAGTTCCTTCCTTGATAGATTCCCCACCCTCCGCAGACTGAGAAAAGCCTGAATTCCTTCCTCAATTCTCACTGCAAACCTTGCTGCCCCCTTTCTATTTAGCATATAGCCATCATTCTGGAAACACTCCCTTTGTCCACGAAACGATTCCCACTGCTTCTTAAATGCAAAACCCTCCTCGAGCCATTGGTTGACATCTATCGCTTTGCTCATAATTTCTCTATCATTTCCTAATCTTGGGAGAATCCCGGAAAACATTACCTCACAACCCTTTGTTTTTAGCCGCTTACTCAATCTCATGTATCTATTTTTCAAATCGTCAGAGTAAACTTTCCCAAAATTATTTGCTCCTCGGTGTACCACAACCAACTTCTTCCTACCGTGACCCAATATGATGTCATTTACCTTTCCTTCAATATCCCGAACTCATGCACCTTCAAAACTGCACAGAATTAATCTCATGTATCTATTTTTCAAATCCTCAGAGTAAACTTTCCCAAAATTATTTGCTCCTCGGTGTACCACAACCAACTTCTTCCTACCGTGACCCAATATGATGTCATTTACCTTTCCTTCAATATCCCAAACTCATGCACCTTCAAAACTGCACAGAATTCTATGTCTATGATCCTTCCTGCAGGAAAAAAGAATCTACATATTTAATTGTCTCATCACCGAAGAAAATTATCTCCCAGACCTCATTCCTTCCAATCTAGATTGCTGCACCCTCACCACTGCCTGCACCCAATGCACAACCACTGCCAGCATTCACCGCCTGCGCTCTCCGCGCCCTCACCACCGCCTGCGCTCTCCGCGCCCTCACCACCGCCTGCGCTCTCCGCGCCCTCACCACCGCCTGCGCTCTCCGCGCCCTCACCACCGCCTGCGCTCTCCGCGCCCTCACCACCGCCTGCGCTCTCCGCGCCCTCACCACCGCCTGCGCTCTCCGCGCCCTCACCACCGCCTGCGCTCTCCGCGCCCTCACCACCGCCTGCGCTCTCCGCGCCCTCACCACCGCCTGCGCGCTCCGCACCCTCACCACCGCCTGCGCGCTCTGCGTCCTCACCACCGCCTGCGCTCTCCGCACCCTCACCACTGCCTGCTCCTGGTGCAACCTCACCACTGCCTGCTTCTGGTGCACCTTCACCACTGCCTGCTCCTGGTGCACCCTCACCACTGCCTGCTCTTGGTGCACCATCACCACTGCCTTCTCCCACTGCACCATCACCATTGTCTGCTTCCAGGACGACTCAGAGTCACATGACGGAGGTTGTAGCAACTTCACCCTCAAACCCACCCAGGCACAGCAAAGTGAGCCTTATTAAAAAAATAATTAAATTTAATTAAATTTCAAAAATTGATTAAGCGGTTCCAGAGAAAACATTATTAAATATTTTCTTCAATCCAATATTGCTGCCAAACCATGTGAGCCATGACTTCATATATGTGAACCTTTTATTCCTCATGGATAGGTGGTCACACCAGTAAAGTTTCTCCTCGATCTGTTCAGCCACTTCAGAGAAGAAGATTTTTTTAAGGTTTTTGTTTTTTTTTTATACAATATGGCTGCCAAATCACATGACCGATAACATCCATCAGCTTTTTTTCTGTGGACCATTTTATCCCAACATGACCCTCAAAAATTTTCATACTGATCAGATGTAGCGTTCTGCATATGCAATTATGACATCATAATGAAGGAACCTATGACATTATAGAAAAAAAAAATCACACTTATTCCCCATGAAGAGGACTTGCCATGTGCCAAGTTTCAATTTTTTCCTTGGTACGGTTTCAGAGATACAGAGATCCAAAGTTTTCCATTTTTCCAATATGGCTGCCACACCACGTGACCTATGACGTCATAACTATCATTATACCATTCCACATGAATAGCCGCTCCTATGGTGAAAATTTCGTCTCAATTCGACAAACGGTTGCAGAGAAAAACTCAAAAGTTCTGTACGGACAAACAGACAAACGAAAAATCGTGCTTAGCACGACACTTGGCGAATTAGTTGACCTTTCCGTGTGGTGGTCCAAGCTGTAATGTCATGGAATGTGTGGTGTTTATTTGTTCGTACATTACTAAAATGACATGACGTCACAAATAATTATCAGGCGCGCGTTGTCATGGTAACGGCAGCAGATTGAAAATTTTCACAACTCATTTAAAGTCACCATGTGACATTCAACAACTTATCATCGGTGCTTGTTGCCTTCATTCTGATCGTAGAAAATATTTGAAAATACCGAGGAACATTGCTTTTCAACCAGCTTTACGATCCCGTTATCAGGTTTGAAATATGTTGTAAAACAAAAAAATATATGTATTTTATGTGTGTTTTTCATGTTTTGGGTGACCCTGACCTTGACCTTGGGTCAATTTCGATCAAACTTTGTACACATGTTAATACTATATGCATAAACAGACAGTATAAGTTTCAATATAATAAGTGCAAAACTGTTTGAGAAATAGCCATGTGTAATTCACAAAATTACCCATTGATTTATAATGGGCGATAATATAAAGTGATGCAGAATCCAGATCCTGATCTTGAACATCACCAAAAGTCACATATCTTTTTGCACTGTGGATTTCTATAAGCTGTTAAAATTTCATCCAAATCGGTTAAGAATTGTGACCTGTAGAACTAATAGAATTTTTTTTAAATCACGCCAACAGCTAAAAACTTTGACGTCATACACTTGCGAAAACTGTGCATAATTTGTACTAACATGCATTTTAAAACATTTTCCATTGAAGTTTGTTTTGGCGTCAACAGGAAGTCGCTACGACTTCCGGTTACTGAGTTATGTTCAAAAGCTTGTTTTCACCTTTTTTTGACGTAATGTCGTGACGTTAAGTGCGATTATGACGTGATTTGATCCCAGACTATTTCGGCAAGATTGGCCATCACGTGTTAAAATTTGAGAACGATTGCTTCAGTAGTTTCGGCTGCACACACGAGCGTAAATATATTTTTTTAAATGACGTCAATAGGCAAAACTTTGACATCATACGCTTGCGAAAACTATGCGTAATTTGTAATAAGATGCATTTAGTAATCATTTAGATATTTGAATGAAGTTTAATTTGGCGTTAACCAGAAGTCGTAGCGACTTCCGGTCACTGAGTTATGTCCAAAAAGGTGTTTTCACGTCGTGACGTTTAGTCTGATTAAGACGGGGTTTGGACGCGGACCGTCTCAGTTGGATTGCCTATCAGGTGTAAAAAATTTAAGAATGACTGGTCCAGCCATTTGGGCTGTAGACGACCGAACAAACAAACAAACAAACAAACCAACAAACGGAACAGACCAACATACTTGACAAAATCGAAGATTTCGCCAAGTAATGAAAAATTGCTGAGTGACAATTTGGCAAAACAGCACAAAGTAGAGTGTAAACTCAGTGGAGAGCATACCTCTGCCAGGTGGAACAGTTTACGTTTTGTATCCCACTGATGGGCTGGATGCGAAACAAAATCCAATCCCCTTGTTCTTGTCATGTAATCAACTCATCTACCTTGCTTTGTGATAACTCGGCCACAACTTTTTGAGATATCGTGATATATTTAGTTTTTGGCCCCATACATTTTAGAAATTAGGCCTGTGTTGACCTTTTGACCTTAAAATGAATTGGTAGTTGAATTCAGCGACCTGATATGAAAATGCTCTTCAAATTTCAAGTCAATTGGATTAAAATTGAGGATTTTAGAAAATTTTGCCTATTGGCCTATGTCGACCTTTTGGCCTATGTTTACCTCAAAATTAGTAGGTGGTTGAATTCAGTGACCTCATAATATGTAAATGGTGTTCAAATTTCAAGTCAATTGGATGAAAATTGAGGATTTTAGAAACAATTAAAAAAATTGGCCTATTTTGGGTTGACCTTATTGCCCATGTTGACCTTTTGACCTAAGATAACCGTAAAGGTAATAGGTGGTTGAATTCACTTACCTGAAATGCAAATATTGTTGAAATTTCAAGTAAATCGGATGAAAATTGAGGATTTTAGAAAATTTGGCTCAAATTGGCCTATTGGCCTATGTAGATCTTTTCGGTCGACCAAATTTTACGAAACTTCAATGCGGGACTGTCGCAGCATTGGTGACATTAATCTCTGCAAATTTTGAAATTTTTGGTTGAGCGGTTTGGGCTGGAGGCGAGCAGACAGACAAACAAACACACAAACGCCATAAACACACACACAAACAAACAAATGGAGGCGATCAACATACTTGTCAAAAAAAATTTTTTTTTCTTTTGTCAAGTCGCAAACGGACCCAAATGCAATACCCTCTCTCCTGGCGAGGGTAAAAAAAATGCTTAACCCAAAAGTGGAAAAACTACCCAATTAATTAGTTTCACCCTAAAGGGGATGCAGGACCATTGGAATGTGTGTGTGTGTGTGTGTGTGTGTGTGTGTGTGTGTGTGTGTGTGTGTGTGTGTGTGTGTGTGTGTGTGTGTGTGTGTGTGTGTGTGTGTGTGTGTGTGTGTGTGTGTGTGTGTGTGTGTGTGCGTGCGCACATCTGGTTTTTCACCATAAAAAAAGTTCTTCTCTGCAACTGCTTGTCCGATTGATGCAGAACTTTGAACATACGAGGAACTACCCATGGTGAGCCTGGTGTTGGCTCAGTGGTTAGGGTGGTGGTTTAGGATCCTAGGGTCCTGAGTTTCAGCCCCGTCGGCCGCTGAATTAATACACCAGGGGGTTGACTCAGCCTGTCGTCCTTCCGAGGTCGGCGAAATGAGTACCAGTTCCAGTGTGTGTACTGGTAGAGGGGCACTGCATCAGCGACACAGTCACGCTTCAATAAATGATAGCTACCCCGGCAGCTAAGCTGCCATACGACCACCACCACCCATGGTGAATATTTTAATGACTTTACCTTTATAGGTCACATGGTATAGCAGCTATATTGGATTAAAGGGAAAAAATGGACATAATTTTCTCTTAAACTACTTAATGAAAAAAAATTAAACGGCATATGTCATGAACTCCCCATGGGTTATATAGGGTGATAATGATGACATCACCGGTAAAGTGGTATTCCCACCATAATTGGTCTGAAACTTCATATATCTGATCTACGACCTAATACGAGCAAAGAATTAAACTTATGAAATCATAACTATGCCAAGAAACTATATGACATAATCGGATGCATGAATGATACGGGCATATGGGCTATAATAGCAGTGTTCAGTTAATGATGTATTTTTGTATTTTTGTTAAGAATGAACGTGGGAGGCGAAACTATGTGCTCCACTAGTTTTAAATGTGTTTTACCATAAAATCTCCATTTTCAATCATGAGAAGCTTACCCAAGACATAGACCCTGGCTGCAGCACTAAGAGAACCAGCAGGGGTGCTGGTATTACAAGTGTATATTGTTCCATCATACACCTCGACAGACAGGATAAGCAACGAGCCATTGAATAAAACCTGGAATCTTGAATCCTGGCAGGAGAGACAATGGCAATGAAACAAAGCACAGTGAAAACCTTTGCATTATTATTTTTTCAGTCTTGATTTAGAGAATGTAATCAAAGAATGAAATAGCAGAGACAATGAAAATGCATAAGACAAAACCCAAAACCCTAATCCCTAAAAAGAAAAAAAAATTAAAAAAGAAAAAGAAAAATCACAATCTATATGTTTCATCTCCAAAAAAAACATTTCAAACAAACAAACAAAAAAAACAATCAAAAACAAAACAAAACACAAAAACAAGACAAAAACAAAAACAAAGAAGAAATACACACATGCACAAACACCTTGTTTAGCCAAATGGATACAAATCCACAAACCATCATCATGAGAGTCAACATCAAATCCTTCCTTTTCTCTGATGACCTAATCTCAGACCATCAGTTCAGATTTATACTCAGTCACTCCACCCCAGACATGCTGCTTCTGCTCTCTCAACCACAGACTTGCGATCAGGGCAATCTCTCTGGACATATCTTGAGCATTCAATGCAGTCTGGAACTCTGCCATTCTCTACAAATCCTCTACGTGTGGCATCCAAGGCAACTCCACACATGGCTTATTGACTTTCTCCACTCTTGTAGAAAGTGCATGCCTCAATGGGATCCTTTCATCTCATCTCCCTGTTGAGGCTGGAATGCTCCAAGGCAGTGTTTTTTGCCCAGTCATGTTCCTCGTCATGTCCCGATCCTCTGGAAAAATCCTGCTCATCTCTTTGCTGATGACTCCTCTCTACTGTTGCATCTCTCAACTATCAGAAAAGCAGAGAGCAGCCTGTGCCATCTCCGCAGACCAAGATCGAATCACGAGCTGCCCAACACTTGGAATATGTTTTTCAATCCTGCTCCTCTCGCATCGCAGTTCGTTTGTATACAAAGTTAAGGCTCCTGGAAGAGTTGGTGGTGAAACTCCCAAAATCCATGCTTATTGTTAACCTCCACTCATTTGTTCCTCGTTTCACTCACGTGTGGAACCAAGTTCCTCAATCTGTTTTATCTCATTCATCCCTCCAGGGTTTCAGGATAGCTATTCACAACATTGCAGGTGATCTTTCATCGAATCTAATGATCTTTTCTCACATCATTAACCTTCCCCGTGCCCTCCTTCATTCTCATCCTCTTTTTCTTTGTTCTAGTTGTTTCATCCACAGTTTTTCCCTTCATCTTCTTGCTGTGTTTGAACTTGTATCTAGCTTGTTCAAACCCCCCACCCCCTTTGACCTCCTTCCCTATCGTGTCCCTCTACATTGCTGTTGGTGTCCCCTTCACTAACTTCTTCTTCTTCTATTCCATTCTTTGTTCTAGCTCTTCTAGAAACCTTAACTTTCTGTACAAAAATAACTAACATCAAATTGGTGCTTTTATTTATGTTGCTGTTGCTTTACAAGTCATCCTGAATGTAGATCCATGCATTAAACACTGCATGGACATGTGCAAACAATATAAGAATTATGAAGATAAACTGTGAAATGTGGCACACAGTCGGCAACAAGATCACAAAAAGTAAAACTGAGAAGTCGCTGTTAAAATGGCAATGAAAATTGTTTTTAAACTACAGTCAGTCAGGCATGAGAACACATCACAGTTGGGGGGGGGGAAGAACCCACCACCCCCAATCCTTCCACCGCATGAGGTGAGGCAACACTCAACAGGAACACTTTGGTTGCACAAATTCATTTTTATTGTTGAGCAGACTAAAAATAATTAAACATATCAATTACATGGAAGTTTCCCCTCCGTTTTTTGAGCTCTTTATTCTTTTGTTTTGGTGTTCTAAAGTGATCAGAAATATAATGGTTTTGGCCAGCCATCCTGACCCAAGGTCATCTTCAAGAGAATCACACCAACACTTAAAATCAGCTGACAATTTCACTGCTGTAGAATACAAAGAAGCTCCTTTTCCATATACAGCCACCATGGATTCATGGATTTCTTTTGGAGCTGGAACCTTCTTTGCATAAAAATGTACAGTTTTATCAAAAGTCTAGATTATGCTCATCGACTTCCTTGCAATGGAGAAGCTTTGACACTTTGAACCGTTCAGTGCACTTTCGCCCACATTTCTGAGATCAAAGCTTTTCATGTGTTGTATGAATCAGACATTGTGAGCTAACCCATCTGAAAAGGAGCCAATCTAATGTACTCTCTGTGGCTTGGTCAAGGGCAATCAAAATTTTTAAATCTTGGACATAGCAGGAGACACATGCACAATTAATTGATCAAGTGCTCTTGTGTATTTCACATAAATCGTTGACGTAAAACATCAAGGAAAAACACCAAAGAAACTGAATATTGGATTGGGCAGAATTTACCACATTTGAGAATCTATGAACATCTCCAGGAGTTGGGATGATTTTCCAGACGTTTTTTTAGCTTTCAAGGAGTTTCATGGACTGTGTAACCCATGCACAAATGCACAAAGTAGTACAACAACGGAAAAGTGAATGGGAATGATGATTGAGCAATTAAGTGTGGGGGAAAGCAGGGTGTGAGGAGGGTTGGAGGGAAATGGATAAAAGCAGGAAAAGTTGTAGCCACTACAGGTGATAAAAAAATATATAAAAAATTGAGAATCTAGCAGTCTTGATTGAGAAAATCAAGGTGCTATATACTAACCTCAGTAATGTCAATGCCATTTTTGAACCAACCTACACTCGGTTTGGGACTCGCACTTGCAAGGCAGTGCAGAATGCCTGGACGACCCTCCGGCAGCCGACTCTCTACAGGAGCTGTGATCCACACTGGATGAGCTGTCAAACAAAAACATGATCCACTTCCAATATACAGCCTTCAGTCATCAACAGACCTCCTTGGTTCATATGGCATACTGCTGTAACACTGATTGGGACATACTGTTCCAGGAAATTATAAATCCATTACCAGATCAGTAATTCCAATCAGAACATACGTACTTGCAATAATGAAGGGCAGATGCTGTTGTCTGTGGCCTGCACGGTTTTTAGCATGGCACACGTAATCCCCCTCATCGCCTGGCTGTGCTGGTTCCAGAATCAGAAGTCCCTGGTTTGCTCTGATACGGCCTGCAGATGGTAGTCGCTTTCCATCCACCTCCCACCAAAGTTCGGGCACTGGTAGCCCAAATGGGGGATCACAGTGTGCACTCCAACGCTCACCTGATCGTGCGATCATCGATTCAAAGGGCACCATCTCACCAATTTCTGATCGCAACATTTTGGATCATGATGGGAAAGTGAGGAAAGGGAGGAAAGGCATGTGGGGGGTGAGGAGGGAATCAAGTCATTGTTATTGGTTGGAGAAGCCAGCACACACCACTGGCCTGCTTCAAAAAGCAACAAATGATTTATTTCAGGGAAATGCTTTTTTTCAAAGGTTTAATAAAATAACGGGCAATAACAAACTCAACAATTGCTGCTTGGTGTGAGCTGAACCATCGATGTGTGATGTCTATAAACAAACAAACAAACAAATAAATGCGTTTCCTCACAAGGTACTTCAATACAGCAGGCCATGAGCCACATCAATCCTGTGCAATGGTTGCCAACCCATGGCTGTTTTCCCATGGCTGTTTTCCCATGCTTTTCCCTTTTAAAATGCCAAGCATCAAGCAAGGAAGCAGCATGCATCATTTTTATTTTAAAATCTTTGGTACGACTCAGCCGGGGTCGAGTTCAAACCGCTGACCTCTCAGATCGAGTGTGGGCACTCTAACTATTATGCTACCAAATCTGATCTGAGACAATTTTTAATTCAATGGAGCAACCTCGAATGGTAAACAGCATCGTACCTGCTTGCTCAGTCCAAATAAGCGAGAAAATATTTTGTTATATGTAAGCCTATTTGCAACATGTATGTATGTGTGTGTGTGTATATATATATATATATATATATATATATATATATATATATATATATATATATATATATATATATATATATATATATATATATATATATATATTTTTTTTTTTTTTTTTTGAGGTGATAACTGGTTAACTGCACTAAATAATGAGAGATGGTTGAAATTGGACCAAACTTTATGATATTGGACTCCTTTACCTCAAACAAAACAAGTGTACATTGAATGTCATTACTTTGCAACATGTCTTGACATTACAGTTCACCTGCAAAAGACAGAACTGCCCTTGCTTCCGCAGTCTTGCCTTCGACACCCAGGCCAAGGCAGCGGTACTCTCCTAAGTTTCTCGGTTTTACCTGAGCAATATGGAGTGTTCCATTTGGATATATGGTGAAACTGGGGACAAGGAAATAAACATCAGCATTATCATTAAGTAGAAGCACGTTTGATGATAGCTTAAAAATCAGCCTAAACATGCATCTATCATCCATGGTAAACGAGGTAAACTTTGAAACCAAACTCTTAGCATATCATTTGCCAACATGGCATCGAGAATAGATCAATTTCCAATGAACGAAGATATATAAATATATGTAACAACCAATTCTGCAGTCCAAGCAAATTCTATACATCTCACCGTGATTTATTGGAAAGAAGCACATCGTCACGATAGTACCATTCGAGCGTCGGTGAAGGATCAGCAGAAAAGCTGCAGTGAAAGGAAACCCCTTCGTTGCGGCCGACTGCTTGATCCTCTGGGGCAATGTCGACTTGGGGCTGAGAAACATCTGCAGAAAAAAAAAATTCCAGTTGGTAAATAGAAAAGCAAAATTTTTGGACAAAGCAAACAAAGGAATTGTCTGCATTCGGGTCTTACAAATGTCTCCGTATTTTCTCCCATTAGGTGGTGAAGGGTGCTTCCTGGAGTTTTGTTATTCAGAGCAACAGGACATTTATGGTAAACAAAGCTGGAATGGCTCTCTTAAAGGAGACAAAACAGCAAATATGCATTTTCAAACTATAATTTGAGAAGCGTCTGTTTGTTTAACTTTTATGTACTCGTGAACCACTGTATGGAATTGGATGAAAACTGCTGGTTGTACTTGGGGTATGCACGGGAGTGTTTTGAGAAGTTAAAATAATTACTGGGTAATAGTCCTGGTGGTTCAGGGTAGGAGGAAGACCCCATTTCTCTCAATGTAAATATACAGTACATAGCATAGCACTGCTAGTTGTGGGAGGGGGTATTGCAAGTCATAGTAATGTCAGTTTTGGGGGAAATAGTCCATCCATAATTCTGTAGGAATTAAACCATCCATCAAGATGGGTTCTTCGCTAGTTTTTCATAATTTCATTGAGAAAATAAACATTTTATGACGAAATATCAATAACTATACCACACGGTTTGTGAGACTCAGCTAAAAAATATGAAAACAATATGTCAGAGTCAGGGTTATTATTAACGAGGTATTTGGAAAAAGAAAAAGCAATCATCTGCACGAGAGGGGATTGACAAAAGCAGAACTCAAGGTAGAAGAGACAAACAAATAAGGGTGGTGAGGCAGATGTACAAGGGCGGCAAGACAGACACAAAAATAGGAGGGGGATAAAGGAGAAGAAGAGCAAGATTATCAAATGTTATCATACCAATAATACGCAGTGTAAAGTTTTGTAAACTGCATGCTGTCCCAACTTGGTTCCAGCCACAGCATCCAAATTCTCCATTATCACTTGGCCCGGCATGACGCAGTGTTAGCGTTCCATCACGATCTAGCCGCAGCGAGTCATCCGCCTCACGATCTTCTTCGCCGAGCTTTAAACCGTCGAGGAACCATTGGATGCTTGGCCTGATAATGCACAACAAAGTGAAAAAAAATGCTCAAAATGAAACGATGTTCTATTAAGTCAATAACTACATCACAAATATTCTCCCTATGTTACAATCTCTACCCTCTGATTCACATATCACAAGGTTCAAACAATTTAAAGACATATCATTGCTTTGCAACAAAGCATAAAGCGAACAACAGCAATTACAATCACAACATTTTCATCTCAAGACCAAATCTCACAATATTTTTGAAATTGCTAACATCATTATCAGTCATTGTATAAATAGAGCAGTATCTTTGGGCTGACCACAAGGCAAGAGGTTTACAGAAAAACTTTTTTTCCAATTAGCACTGAAATGTGTTTATGTTATACTTGCTACAATGAAAGCTTTGCCTCCTGAAAGATAGCAGACATAAATGGACATTTTTCCATTCCACAATAGAAAAGTAATATATATTCTTAAATATATTTTTTCTAAGCAATAAAGGTGTGCAATATTCAAAAAAATACAAAAAAAAACTACAACGGCACTCTTCGACATTGTGATGTCGGCCAATATGCCTCAGCCCACATTATACATACTTGCACCACATTTGATTTCCATCCCTTCAGCTGTTCTCAAGCATCACATTTTCACCTGACATGACCTCTGACCTCTTGATGCTGAAATCTAAATCAATTCATCTGTGCATCAACATATAGACTTAAACCAAGTTTGGTCAAAATCCCATTACTGGTTTACAAGTTAAAGCAATAACAGAATTTATACCTAACGAGACCTCTGACCTTTGACCTATTCACCATATAATCGAATCTGTTCATCTTTGCATCATTATGCATATTTGTACCAAGTTTGACTTGGATCCTTTCAGCCGTTCTGAAGTTATCACGGTAACCATAAACCTATCACGGATGCACGGGCGGACGGACAGCTGGACGGACAACCCAAAAGGCAAAAACATAATGCCTATGACAACTTCGTCAGTGGATGCAGAAAAACAAAACAAAGGGAGAAGCAATGTTAAGGTTTCTCTTGGGTTTTAATGTCCTCTGGCTAAAACAATATGTATATAGGGTGAATCTATAGTAACCAAAATATGCAAGTTTAATTCTTAAGGGTTAAGCATAAAGCGACGAGATCGATTCTGGTGCTAGTTAAACTAAGTTATGAGGAGCGCCTGGAGGAGACAAGAATTTATAAATTAGAAAGGAGGCGATTACAAGGAGATAATAAAGATAGAAGAGTGTTTACACCAGAATAGATAATGACAGGCAGGACCAAGAGCATGAGAGTAAAGAATAGGAGAGTTAAGATGATAGTAAGGCAAGGATCCTTCACTCAGAGTAGTAAATGCATGAAATTGTCCCCTCGGAAAGATAGTGGCAGTTGAAATTATCACGAGGTTTAACTTGAAATTTGATTGGTACCGCGAAGGATTGATGATAGAGGGGTACATGGATTTTGTTAAGTCTGGGTGACGATGTACGTGTGTAGCAATTGTGACGTCTGTACGAGAGTGATGCCAAAAGATGAATGTGCTGTTGATGTTTGTTTACCCCTCACCCTCAAATGCCATTCATTCGAAAAAATAAAATTATTAAAAACACCTGATCTGTACTACTCCCCACTACTCCTTTTTTACCCTTGATGTGAAAGACAAAGTCATTAAGTTGCAACAGAAAAGGACAAGGTGAATGGAATTTGTGGTATCTGCCTCACAATAAGATAAATCTGCGACAAAATAAAGAAAGATACATAAATACGATAAATCTGCAATATCTATTCAGCAATCCTCACCATTCTGCATTCATCACTTGACCAACACAACATAACATCAAAACATAAATTAGCTGAAACATGGAATGCCAAGTGAGGCTCCTTACATGCGGTTGCCACTGATTCCACAGTGTAGAACGAGGGTGGAGCCAGGGCTGAGCTCAGCTTCACTGATTGGCTCCTGCAACATCACGTTACCAGCCTCGATCCCTGAACAGGTATAAGTGTTCTTTATAGCAAGATACCTTGTAAAATTAAATCTACAACAAGCAGTACTGGAAATGTTATCAAAATGAGTACACATGGAAATGATGAGTACACATGGAAACTCCAGGTAGCCTTAGTGAAGGAAAAGTACATAGTTGCAGTTACAACTACGGGAAGTACGTAGTCGCAATTATAACATCAAAATCACATGGGAGAAAGCGTGCAATTCTGCATTTACTTATTTACAAACCAACTCACAGGCCAGTGCTGCGTTAGTAAAGTCACAAATGAAAAATGAAAGATTCAAATCCATACTTTTGTAATTTCAAAAATTATTGAAATAAAACTTAAATCATAATTGTCTTCCACGATAATAAAAGTACCAAAATGAAAGTAATGATACTTTCATTAAACTTCCATCAGTATGAACATTTCTGGTTCAGTAAGTGAGTGAAACAAAACACCAAAGAAGAGGGCTTGGAACATTGAGCCAAAAGTTTCAGGCCTGGCTGCATCAAAATAGCATGTTAGGAGAAAAATTACTCCTTTTATTAAAATTTCGGAGGCAATTAGGATGCCATAGGGCTCCTTTGGATCCACAGCATTTAAAGCAAAGTGCTTTGAAAATCCCCGAACCTGGAACTTCTCCAAAAATTATACCAACCACGAAGCAGCATAAATGTCCCCATTACAGCAGTAGGCCAAACAATTCTAATCTCTCTCACATCTTCTCAGGCAAACTCCCTCCCTCAATCCACATCCAACCCCAACCCCCCTACCCCTACCTTACCCGAGCCCACACTCCTTCCTCATTTTACAGAGTTTGGTACAAGCCATGCTCACGTCAGTGGCACTTTCACAACCTCTTGTCCATTTAGTCTGTGTGATTGGAGACATACATGTCTTTGCATGTTGATATGCTTCCAATTACGTCTGAACTGATTTACGACTTAAGCATCTCAGAAGATAGAAAGTTGTGAAACTACCAGGGCAGTGTCATCCACGAATATGATATCCACTAACAAGGAATAAGTGCGAGTAAACAAATAAAATAAAATAAAAAAAAGAGGCCAGGCACAAAGAGAAAGGCAATGAAGAGAAAATGTTGTTTGTTTGTTTGTTATTAAACGGGGAAAGACTAAAAGGAGTGGAGGAAAAAAAATGACAAAGAAAAATAAAATAAAAGCGAATAGATGGCCTTTCCAGCTGGGAAGAAAGGGAGGATGGGAAACTATGTCACCAGATCGCAGGCCACACATGTTACTGCTCTCGATGAGAGCGAGGTCTAAATTCTACAGTCACTCTCAGGCCGGGGAACATCGGTGATTGCTTTCCCCGACACATGAAGGGGGCCGACTCGGGCGATGCAGGCCGATGCTTCCTCAGCCCACATGTCCATGCAGTTACAGCGCCCCTGTGGTGCGAACATGTTGGCTAGGGGAATGCCTAAGTTATAAAAGTAACATGGAGACAGGTTATAAAGAGGAAAAAATTGAAAGCAAAGAAAATGGGAGGAAAACTTGAAACAACTGCAGAGATATAAAATAAAGGAAAGAAATGTAATTCGCTTAACAGTGAAGGAAAAAATACTTGGTTTTGCAAGGTCATGGTCATACTTTGCAAAGAGACCCGATGTCAATACCACACAAAGCAGGTTTAGTGTGCTGCTTGGCAGAATACTTGCAAAGGAAGGGTTAACAATTTGTGGCCGTGTGTGAACTCCAGACATCTTTCTTCCAACTGCTCCCCCGCCCACAAACCTACCCACACCAGCCATCAAGCACATAGTCGTCCCCCGCCCATCACCCCCATGGTGGAGTGCAATAAAAGCCGCCTCGTGGTCAGCAGAAGAGCAGTAGACGAGGAACAGATGCGGTGGTATACCAGGAACAACTGCTGCGATTGCAGCCGTGGATTTGGGCTGGCCGCATCCCTGGGATATGCCGATGGCATTTCTTCTTTCTGTTATTCCTCAAGGAATGGCCTCAATTACGTAAACGAATGGGAAAGTCCACCAGAAACAAAACTAGTACGAATTAGAGTCGAACACAGTAAGTTGGAATTCTCACAAAAATGAACAATATCACCAATGCAGGTCCTATTCTAAAACATTCAAAATAGGTAATGCAAGCAGATCATCCACCTTGGAAACTGCAGCATGAAGAATGCAAACTTTGTTGGCCTTTCAATTTCAAGGACTTGCCAAAAAAGGCTGTGACTCCAGATTCTAACTACATCCTATTTGTCCATTGTCCCAGTTTCCTTGTCCCAGCTATACATGTCCCAGTATTTTTTCCTGGATCTTAAGCATGAGGGAGAAATGGGGAATGAGAAGTAGGGATGCGGATGAAACAAAAAAACAAGGATGCCAATTTTAAAAGTCAACCTTTCTCAGATTATCATGAAGAATGTCTACTTATGAAGCTACTTTAAAAGTTTGAGTTCAGCTTGCCAAATAAACTATTCAATCCACAAAATGCAATAACCCCGAAGCATACCTTTCTGCACACAATTGGCCGGCTGTGCTTGCAGCCACTGCGGCAGCAACGACCATGGGCAGCAAGAGAGAGAAAAGGAGGGGGTAGAAAACAGGCAATGCTCTGTGCCAGACTGGTACAATGTACCCCACATACCCAGCCACAGACTATGAGATTTCTCGGCACGAAGCTCAAGCATACACAGGCCACGAGTTGGTAAATGCAGCTGGGGTGTATACTGTGGAAGTCAGAAAGTCTGTCTAGACTACACAAAATAATTTCAATTATTAACCATAATTCCACTCAAGCATCAGGGATAAATGATTGACAAAGTATGAGTATGACCAAGCACTGATAGAGGCAAACACATAACGGCATCTGTGATACCAAAGATGTGCACGTCAGAGGCACGTTTCGAGGAGTCCACCACGCTTTGTGAAAGACGTTCATAAGATGACACAAAAATCAGGTGAAGTGGTTAGTATCATTGCTTTCTTAGGATAGGAAAAATTTCTCAAAAGTAAAATGTAAATATATATATATATATATATATATATATATATATATATATATATATATATATATATATATATATATAAATATATAAATATATACATACATATACATATACATATACATATATACATATATATATATATACATATATATATATATATATATATATACACACATACATATATATACATATATATATATATATATATACATACATATATACATATATATACATTTTCTGTTTTTCCTCAAGGAATATATATATATATATATATATATATATATATATATATATATATATATATATATATATATTCATTACAATAAAAAACAAAACAAGGATGATTAACATTTCTTTACCATTGTTATTCCCTATCTATACTATGCTTCTGTCATATATATATATATATATATATATATATATATATATATATATATATATATATATATATATATATATATATATATATATATATATATATATAATGCTGTGTGTGACTTCTCAGTGTTCGAGCTCCTAGCTGGTGTGCTGCAAGGAGACACTCTGGCGCCATACATCTTCATAATCGTCCTTGAATATGCTCTACGTCAAGCTAGCAAAGATCATGAGAAGTTTTGTTTCACGATAAAACCAGGACGAACGAAAAGGGTCGGACCAATTACGCTCACAGATCTGGCTTTTGCAGATGACATAGCCCTGCTCTCTGACCAGATGGAGGAAGCACAGCAGCTACTGACAAGAGTGGAAACTGAGTGCAATAAAGTTGGACTTCACCTAAATGCTAAAAAGACAGTACATGGCGTTCAACTGTGATGAAGGTACTCTCAAGACCGTAAAGAATAACACGATCAAGAAAGTCTTATACTTCAAGTTCCTCGGATCAAGAATGATGAGTTTGGACTCAAAGTATCCACCTTCGTTTCAGTGAAAGATCGTGATTCATGGCTTAAGTTGTGAAGTTGTGTTGTTTTCGGAGTTCTGTTCCGAGGGCTCTTTTCAGGTCGTCAGTGATCCTCAGACAGCCTCCAACTGTAGTTCGCTTGTGGTTATGTTCTAGGGGGTTGTTTGTAGGATCTTTATGAGGTTCTTCTTTATCATTCCCATTGCTCAAATTATATCACTGGTACATTATTGGCACTCAACTTCCAAGATCTTTTCACTTCATTCTTGAGGTCTTGATATTTGGTCATTTTTTTTCATTATTTATACCAAAATCATGAGGTACTGAAACCTCAATTAACAATGCCTTCTTTTCCTTTTTGTATCTGAGTACCATGTTTGGTCGAAGTGCTCTGGTTCCTATGTTCAAGCTGGATGGGATCATCAGGTCATATGTGAACATTATGTCCTTGTTTACAATAATTGCTTTTGGTTCGTGTTTCCATGAGTTCTACAGACGTACCAGTGGATGACTCTACATAGCTTGCTGTACCTTTGTGTGTACAGCTGTTCTGACACGAGTTTTTTTTACATCCCGATAGGTGATTCATGCTTTCTGTTTCTACCTTGCAGAACCTACACTTGTCCAAATGACTCAGTCCTGCCAATTTTGTTAAGCTATTCGTGTTTTGTGTCCTTGGTCTTGGGCATTTATAATGATTCGTTTTCCGTTCCAATTGAGCTGATCTCTCCTTAGCCATTCCAATGATCCTTCTTTGTCTATCCCCAATCTGTCCAACCCTTCTTTTTTATATTCCCCCTGCTCTTTTGTCTTTCTCCCAGTTGTCACTATAGATGTTGATATTTCATCTTGTGTTTTTCTTTTGTCTTTTTTGCAATCATTGGGGCTGTATTTGTTGCCGTTTCCGTTTGGTGAGTGACATCTTCTATTCACACCTTTTTTTGGAAGTTTTTTGCAAAGTGAGCGAGAGATCTTTTCTGGCTTGTGTACAAATTGTATTCGGTAGTCTGTTGAACTTTTCATGTACTCTGTTAATCCTACAGTCATTGCTCTATGCATTTGATTGAGTTCTATGTGGCTACCACCCCCTTTTTTTCCTCGAAAAGTACATTCTCAGGATGCATTGATTTTTGTAGAACATTTTGTGGATAGTGAGGGGTTTCCTTGTTCTGATATCTAGTTTTCAGATTTCCGCTTGTAGCCAGTTTACTATTCCACAGCTGGACTCACAGATACTGAGGAGTCAATACACGTCTTGAAGGAGGAAGGTTTCTGTTAAGCAGATCATATCTAGTCATTTAATATCGATTCATAAAATAATTTCAGAATGACAACAAAGGAAGTTATTTTCATGCGGTAAAACCAGTTGAAATTCCTATCTAAGCACCATGCTCATAATTCTGGGAATCTCGGTTCAGACCAAGATTTCTAGGTTTGAACCGAGATTCCCAGGAATCTAGAGAATCTAGGCTGTCCCCAACATGTTTCAGCAGGGCGCTCAAGGTCCGCCAACAACCCCCTTCTGGTAAAACTACCAAAATCACGAATCACTGCTCACCTTCACTCTTTCATTCCTCTTTTTCCCCACCTTTGAATAAACTCCCACACTGTTCAATCCCATTCTTCCCTCCAGGCCTTCAAAACAGCTGTTCACCACCACCTCTCATCATCCCCATTCAAATCCTCGATCTTTTCCACCCCCGTTAATCCACCCCAAACCCACCTCCTTCAAATTCCCTGCTTTCTTTCCTGAAAGCCCCTGCAATGTCCATCTTGTATACCCCGTGTTCCCTGCCCCATCCCTCTCCCTTCCACAGATTTCCAATGTCTCTGTTCTCGACTATTTTTTCCATACCTCTCCCACCCCTCTTGTTTCCTACCCCCCTTGTTATACATTCTGTGCGTTAGCTCTCATACGAACTTTGACAGTGCATACAACAACAAAAAATACTAAGCAATGTTAACAACGAGGAGCCATCTCCACAACATTATGCTAATTTAGGCCATTTCTGCAAAAAACGATTAGAGCACTGTAATTACTGTATTACCCTGGCAATAGATATTTGACAAAAACAAATTGATGACATTGAAATAAGAAGAACCCCCTCACCCCATCCCAAGCCCCCACCCCCCCAACTAGGACGTGTCTGGGCGCTATCTCTCTGGACAGCACCAGTCTTCGAAGCGCGGGTCTCTGGGAGCGCCCGGGCGGTGTCCGTCTCCGGGCGCGTTCGGGTGGTGTCCGTCTCCGGGCGCGTCCGGGCGGTGTCCATCTCCGGGCGCGTCCGGGCGGTGTCCGTCTCCGGGCGCGTCCGGGCGGTGCCCATCTCCGGGCGCGTCCGGGCGGTGCCCTTCTCCGGGCGCGGCCGGGCGGTGTCCGTCTCCGGGAGCATCCGGGCGGTGTCCGTCTCCGGGTGCGTCCGGGAGCGTCTGGGCGATGTCCGTCTCCAGGAGCGTCCGGGCGGTGTCCGTCTCCGGGTGCATCCGGGCGGTGTCCGTCTCCGGGCGCATCCGGGCAGTGTCCGTCTCCGGGTGCGTCCGGGAGCGTCTGGGCGGTGTCAGTCTCTGGGTGCGTCCGGGCGGTGTCCGTCTCCGGTCGTGTCTGGGCGGTGACCGTCTCCGGGTGCGTCCGGGCGGTGACCGTCTCCGGGCGCGTCCGGGCGGTGCCCCTCTTCAGACGGACACCGTCTGGACGATATTTATGTTTGGATGGGTGTTTGTCTCTGGACGGCTTGGCTCTGAACGTGTTCGGCCAGTGTTTATATCCGGACGGGAGTTTGTCTCTCGACATATCCGGGAGGTGTTTTTCTCTGGGTGGGGTTTGTGTCCAAAAGGCCTGGCTCCCGATGTGTCCGGGTGGTGTTTGTCTCTTGGCGGTATTTACAGTATGACTGGTAGAAAATGGATTGCATACATTATTTTGTTTCCATCTTCACTGCATTCTATGCAGAAGCATTTTGATGAGACTATGAATCGTAATTAAACCCCCCTCTCAGTATTCCCATCAGCAAAGCGATGGGTGGTATTTGCTAGTTTTAGAATAAAATAAAATAAAAACATAACAGAATCTGTTGATTTTATGATCCCAAACCTGACAACCACAACTTTACAGGTGTGAAACTTATTGATGGCTCGTTTTACTGCACCACCATCTTCAATTGGCTACTGGGACAACTGTTTAATGTTTGTACTCATATTGATTGCTGCTGACGACTAATTTTGTATGCAGTACAAGGCCACGGGGTAGATTATCTTAGGATGTGGCTGTGTCACTGATACAATGCCCTCTTTTGGTTAGGATAGGAATTTATTAAACCTCCTGCTATAGGATAAGGATCGAGGAAGGCTAACAGCTATTGTCGGGTTTGTTTCGACAATTAGCTCCTCTCATATTTAATGGTACCCCAGTGTTTCTTCGATCCCAAGGAGTACTCAAGCACTATTTAGTTTGTTTTTTTTTCTTCCTCCTGCACTCCCAATTTCCAAAATGTATCAAAATACTGAGCTGTATCTCAAAACTGGCTAAGACTTTCAGAATGAAATTTCACATCAGTAATGTAAATTGAAAGTATGCAGGGTTGACCAATTTTTTTTTGAACATACCTTGGTCTTTAAGGTTATGGCTCAATTATAGATCGACTTTTTAACATTTTTCACCATAACTCGACAAAGGTTTGTCCAACTGGAACATAACTGCCCTCCCTACATAGCCGAGAGCAAGGTGCATTTATGCTTAATTTACATTATACTTATACCCCTCTGGGTTAAAGGTATAGGTCTTACACCCCAAGGAGTATAAAACCAGTAATTAATTTTTTCTCCCTTTTTTCTGCCAATGTCCAAGGACTTTCGGAATGAAATTTTGTCTCAATAATGGGAATACAAAGCATGCGGGGTTGACGTAATTTTTTTATTTTACCTTGACCTAATTAAGGTCAAGTACCAATTAGACATTTTAACATTTTTCACCAACATTTGACTATGCTTAACCCAATCAGAATGAAATTGCCCTCGAGATATCCTCGAGCAAGGCACATTTACGCATTAATTTTTTTTTTATACACCTCCGAGTTAAAGGTCAAATTCTTAAACCCATAGGATTTAAACAAAAGAAAAGAGAAAAAAACACCATTCTCGGTTTTTCTCCCTTTTTGTCACCAATGTCCGAGCTGTATCAACGAGTGGAATGTCCTCCATCCTCGGATCAGCAACGAGCCAATCATCTGCTTACCTCGAGTCAGCCAAAAGTGGAATGTTCATTGGTCATTGCAGAATGGTCATTGGTGGAGATATGGAACATGCGGATTATTCATTGGCTAAGATTTGTCAAAAAAGAAGAACAAGCGTATTGGGTAGAGTCCGTAATGCCTTTTCCCTTAACATACCTTTACACTCAGACAAATTTTCACATTTTTGCATTTAGCCACAAGTTAGCATAAAGATTTTCACACATAAACAGTCATACTGGCAGTAACTGTAATATTATTCATGGCAGTCGTAATTGTTAGTGATAGGTAAGGTAAGTCATCGCACAATTTCTTCTTCTTCTTTGTTTTGAAAACACCAATTCCACCAAGTTTTGAAACCAAGAAGCGCGGGTCTCTGGGAGCGCCAAGAAAACAAACCAAGAAAACCAAGAAAACCACGGTTTGAAACTTCTTGGTTTGAAACCAAGAAAACACCAAGTTTTGAAAAAAAAATATTAATTGCTTGGATTAAAAAGATCTAGTCAGCAACTGCAAAGGACATTGAAGAAAATTAGACAAAGAAATCCAGAAATCATACTAAAATGTGCAATATTGTGCCTGTCTGTCTCTTTGAACATGATACATTCGGTCGTTACTTGTCCAAAATCAACCAAACATGACAGGAGTCACCCGATGAAGATTGTATCGACTTTACATGCCCCCCCCACCCACTCCCCAAGGGGGTTTTCTGTCTTGGGCGAAATCCAAGGTGGATATTCGTGTGAAGATAGCTAATCATGGTGTTTTTCGAAGGCCGCTTCTAATAACAAAAGTAACAAGAAGGGCACTCGGGAGCGCGCATACCTCCGCCAGGCTGATCATTTTATATTTTGTATCCCACTGATGGGCCAGATGTGCATTTTCTTTAACTAAAATTTACTCGGCTTGTTCTTGTCACCTAACCAACTCATCCACCAAGTTTCATCTGAATCCGTCCACAACTTTACGAGATATCGTGCTGTATGGCATTTTTGGCCCCATCTCTGAATAATAAAAAAATCACTTTAAAAAAATTATTGAATCCAGATCCGGATCTTCACCAAAATCTAATCGTTTCGACAGTATCACATACCCAAGCTCTCCGTCAAATTTCGTCCGAATTTGTGCACAACTTTTTGGGGAAAATTTTGTTCACAAACAGATCGACACAGACAGACAGGGGTGAAAACATAACCTCCATCCACCTTCAGTGGTGGAAGGAACACCACCAATGATAACAGCAAAATATTAATGTCATTACAAAACAATATTAACACCAATAATATCCCCTCTCCTTCAGGGCTTGTTCCTCCTTGGACAAACGCTGTGTTAACGTGTATAAATAGCTATTCATGGCGTTTCATGGGGCTATTCGTGCTCTAATACTATAAACCACAAACATGTATGATACCTTTTTAAACAGTCGCTGCTGCTATTTAACACTAAACCGAAAGGGAGGAAACCCAACGTACTTGAGGCATTATCCAGAGAAGATAATAACATGACACTTCTTGCTGATCCCACAGGGAGTGGGTGTACTAGTCCAAGAAATTTGAATTGACAACAGCAATTCAAATGGTACAAGCAATGCCATGTTTACAATAGAGGAAAAATTGCAGCAAAAGAGTAACTAGTTTTGATGAAACATTCAAAAATAAAAACTGGCTCTCAAAAAAAATACCAGGGGAACCCCTGGCATTAGCATAGGTATTAATCAATTGCAAAATCACAACACAAAAAAAATAAACAAATCAAAACTTACACTTGATATTAAGCGTTGCTTTTCTGGAAATACTCATATCTCCCGTGGAGTCACGCCTTGCCACACACTGGAATGTTCCCGAATCATGACGCCGGTCCACCGTTACAAAACGCAGATCTCTGCCATCCACAAAGCGCCGAGGAGAGTCAGAAAGGTGATGTCCATCCATCCTCCAGGAAAACTTAACCCCAGTAGGGTGTGAGACTCCACACCGAAGTATTGCTCCACGACCGTGGCGAGCGTCCTGTGAGAATGGTTCTTCCGTAAACTTGAGTGGCACTAGTACCAAACCTCCTTCATCTATTTCTGCTGCAGCTAGCACCATTGACACTGCAGAAGAGGAGTAAGAAAGAGAGAGAATGATTTATAGATATGTAACGGTGATACAGTCGTCATGAAAAAAGTCATTCTAAAATGCGAGCCAGTGATATAAACAAATCGGTGAGATATATCAAGAGTCATTCCAAAGTTATAAGTGCACTAAAGATGGTCATTGTTGTTTTGTTGTTATTACAAGTGCACTAAAGATGGTCATTGTTGTTTTGTTGTTATAAAGCCTTGACAATATTGCAGGGAACTATAGATGCATGCAAAGGACTTTGTAAACAAGGACTTAAACCTTACCTTCCTGGGCAGCTGTGTGAATAGGTGGTGCTTTCATTATTGGATCAAATAATTAATGTGAAACTACATGAGTGCGTGGAAGTGAACATATGCAGAAATGCTGACCTTGTTGATGGATTGTCGATTTTTTATGTAAATCACCCCCTGAACTTAGAGTTACAGACAAGCACAAAAATTGTATGTAAATAAATGTTGGATCAGGATTTCATAGATATTGTGTTTTACCACTGGTTAATTGGTAGAAAATTCACCATAATATTTTTTTTAACTCCAAGGTGATGTTTTACAACTATAAAAAGGGAACAACAGTGGTACAAAAACAAGTCGTGCTAGTGGTGTCACATTAAGAGGAATGCACTTTGTTAAAAATGTCAATTCCAAAAGTACGTAATTATTTTTCATTTACAAAAAAATAATAATAATAATTTGACCTCAGTCAGAAATTAGCATCCGTATTTTGTGGTAAGAATGTATACATGTATGAATATAATTCAGGTAAGATTGCGGAAGTTTTTAATCAAGAAAGATAAAAAATTAGCTGACGAGAAAGAAGCGGTGGTAATGGCAGGGTATGAACAAAAAGGTTTAGATAATTAAAGAAGAAGAAAATCTAAATGAAGAAAAGGTATGTAAAGCAAAAAAGGTAGTACAGCACTACTAATAATAATGTCGTGAAGAAAACAGAAAGCCTTACGATGCAAATTTTGGCACAGACAGCGAGACAATTGACATGATTCATTTTCCATTATAAATGGCTCTTCTGGATGTAACTCACTTTAAAATTAACGCCGGAAAAAACATTTCTTTCATAAATATGAGAAATTGCATATTATCGTTATTTACAAAGGGAGATGGATATTGTAATGTGACCAGGTTTTGAGGGACCAAAATCTCGTTTTGCATATCACCACATGAAAAACCGAGTGGGCTGACTGGCCAAGTTCAAAATCGTTCGACCAAAGTGAGTGTGTGTGTGTGTGTGTGTGTGTGTGTGTGTGTGTGTGTGTGTGTGTGTGTGTGTGTGTGTGTGTGTGTGTGTGTGTGTGTGTGTGTGTGTGTGTGTGTGTGTGTGTGTGTGTGTGTGTGTGTGTGTGTGTGTGTGTGTGTGTGTGTGTGTGTGTGTGTGTGACTAGTGACGTTCTGTTAAAAAAAAATTCATTCCATTTCATGTTATCAAGTGGAAAAGAAGCATATATTTATGCACTTGTATTGGAAAAATACATTTTCCTTGAGTCTTAACAACTAAAATCCACAACCGGGGCCCCTGAGTGATGTATTTTGGCATCAGGGTGACACAAACGTGAGGATAGTAAAATTAAAATAAAACTCAACGAGAACAGCAATCCTCAATGTTGCGACGTCGACTGACATATCCTCTGCCCATATGATTACATCATTATTCATACTTGTACCAAGTTTGATTTAAATCCCTTCAGCTGTTCTCAAGTATCACATTTTTAACTGCCAAGACCTTTGACCTCCACCACTGAAATATAATCAGTTCACCATTGCATCATACTATATACTTATACCAAGTTTGGTCAAAATCCCATCAATTACAAGTTAGCACTTACAATTACAAACAAATTACAAATTACAATAAGTAATTACAATTACAAGTTAGTGTTACAAGTTAGCACAGTAATATATTTTTTATCTAACAGGGCCACTGACCTTTGACCTCTTGATGCGAAAAACTAATCAGTTTCTTAACATCCCCACCCCTTTCTAGCTCCTCCCCCACTTCCCAACCCACCCTCCCCCTTGCTCTCCTTCCTCACTACCCCACCCCTACTTGCTACCCCTCCCTCCTCTCGCTCCCTGTCCCCTCCCTACCCTCTGCTCTCTCTCCCTCCCAAAGCTCTTCTCTTCCTCCTCACCCTCCTCGCTCTCTCCCTCACCGCCTCTTTCTTTCTCCGCTTCCCCCCCCCCCACCTAAATGCCCCCGTCAGCGAAGCGACGGGTTGTATTTGCAAGTTCATAATAAATGCTGTCAGTGAAATTTAAGTATCGTGACATAATCTTTGTCAGTTTGTGAAACTATAGAAAGAACCAGGCAGATGAAAAGAACCTGCGTCTTTGGGTCTCTCACTCTCTCAACCCCCCCCCCCCAACCACCATATTTCCGCAAGGTGCTCAAGGTCCGGCAACAACCCCCTTCTGGTGAAACTACGATCTTCTCTACCCCACAAATCCAACCCAAACCTACCTCCTTCAAATTCCCTGCTTTCCTTCCTGAAAGTTCTTGTAGTGTCCATCTTGTTTACCCTGTGTACCCCACTACATCCCTCTCCCTTCTACAGATCTCCTAATGTCTTTGTTCCCCCACTGTTTTGTGCTTCCCTCTCCCACCCCTGGTCTCATGCTCCCTTTGTTATACGTTCTGTGTGTTCGCTCTTATACGAGCCTCAATATTGTATACAAAAAAAACTTATTGGAGGATATTCATCGATTAATGATTATGGGGGTCATGTATTGGCTCATCTTTTTTGTGTGACAATGCTTGTGACAATGACAGAAGAGGAGAAGGAGGAGAAGGAGGAGAAGAAGGAGGAGAAGGAGGAGAAGAAGGAGGAGAAGGAGGAGAAGAAGGAGGAGGAGGAGAAGGAGGAGAAGAAGAAGGAGGAGAAGAAGAAGGAGAAGAAGGAGAAGAAGGAGAAGAAGGCAGAAAATGTGAACTATATTAATGAGGTACGTGTGATGAAAACCGATACAAGATGGTCTCATTTTCCAGGTAATCCTCAGTCTCGCGATCAGAATGTGTATATCTACTTTGTAAAATTCACCCATGAACTCCAATCTTCCCAATATAGTATTCTGTTCTCAAATAAATGACGCCTGTAAATACAACACTAACACAATCCATGCTATTCCTTTTAAAGGCAATCTCAAATCGATGATCATGGCTTCAAACTGTTGACAAAACAAAAATATGCAAGAAATCAGACAAAAAGTTGCCTGCATTGGATACTCCAAGACAACCGAATTTAAGTGGCAAAATATAGTCAAATGGCTGGCTTCTCAAAGTGTCTTTACTCACAAAGCTTTTGAGGGGGCAAGGCAGCCCCCAGATCCCCAGCTTGGCAGATTGCTACTCGCTTCGCTTGTCAAATCAGACGTCAACTTTAATGAAACCAGCAATCTACTTTAACACTTAATGAAAATCATAGTTTAAGACATGTTGCTCTAACATTGTGAACAGGTCAGTGGCCTCTGTTTTTTACCATCTCTCCTCTGATTGCCACCTTCTGCTCTCTTTGCCCTCCTACCCTCCCCAACTCATCCATGATGCATGTGGTCTTCCACGAACCCCGTTGGTTAAACTCCCAAAATTCCAACTTACCACCCACCTCCACATGTGGAACTGCCTTCCCAAAGGCTGTTCAACCCTACTCCTCCCTCCAGTGCTTCAAACAACCAGTGCACCACCATCTTGCCATCCCTTACCACTACCCATAATATTTTCTAATCGAGCCAACTCAACCCTGTAACTTGCAGGTTACTGTGCTTACTCAACATATATGCAAGAAATAAAAACATTTTTTTAATGCAAAAGGATGTAGGGATGTTACTCCAAAACGTATGTAAACAAGGTAGGGAAGGTCACAATAAATGATCATGTGAAACCATCCCTACATCTTTCTTTGAATAATAACCATCCCTACATCTTAATTACATAGGATTGGAATGCACCTTTTAAACCTATTGACCCTTTAGACTGCTGAGACCCTTTAAAACTCCCAAGACCCTTTAGAACCCCTAAGACCCTTAATAACCCCCAAGACCTTCGAAGACCCGGAAGACCCTTTAAGACGCCTCAGATCCTTAATACCCGTAAGGCCATAGGAAAAGCATGGGATAGGAGGAAAAGCACGGGGTAACCTTCCTGGGTCGGATTGCAGTGGTGTGTGTCAGAGTGGTGCTGATGGGTCGTCCACTCAACCCGACTAATATCAAGGGGAGTGCTGTAAGGTGTCAAGGGCTCCTCAGGTTCATCTGAGGTGGTCCCTTTGGTGGGTGCTTGGAATGTCCCATCCCAAGAGAGGATGATCAGCAGGTCACCTGTCTCTGCTATCAGCTGAGTTCTAGCGTTTGGTCATCGATATTGCAGCACTCTCTGAGGTTCGGACACCGGATAGTGGCGAGATCATGGCGAGTGGATACACCTCCTACTGGTCTGATCGCTCTGATGGTTACTATACCAAAGGAATTGCTGTAGCTGTGTCCAATAAGCCGACTCCCATGATAATTGAGGTAACACCAGTCAACGAGTGCATTGTGAGGCTGAGGATTTGTCACTCCTTGGGTGCCATTTTCCTGGCCTATGGATTGCTCCGACTGAGGCGGGTGATCTCACAGTGAAGGAGGCATTCTATGTCACACTCGAGCCTGTGGTTGACCGGTGCCCCAGGCGAGATACTTTTCCCTTCTTGGGCAATTGCAATGCATCGACAGGAACTGATAGGGATGGTTCTGAGACATGTGTTGGTCCTCATGGGTCTGGAACAGTGAACCAGAATAGCACGAAGTACCTTGACTTTGCAAGACGTTGTGGACTTAAGGTGGCTGGCTCATGGTTTCAGCGCTGACAGCCTCATCGCTGGTATTGGTTTTCCAATGATGGTGGTGTGGCAAAGGAGATCAACTATGTGCTTGTTGATTGATGGGTATTGGAGGATGATTCAGAACTGCAGGTTCCACTGGATTACGCAGTTCCTCAATACCAACCACAGGCTTGTTGGAGCAACTCCTTACACGAGCCTCGACATGGGATACAAAACAACAAAACCTCTCAAGTTGCAGCTTAAATCCAGGAGAATGGGCTGGATGTTGGCAAGCTCAAGGATGAGAGGGTAGCTGAGGAGCTTCAATAGAGGCTGAGTGGGGATTTTGGGGGTCTTGGTATTTTGGGGAGTCCTGAAGAGTTGTGGAGTGCCTTCAAGACTACGATCCTTGATGTTGCCAGTGGATGCCTTGGAACCCACCCTCAGGCAAAGAACAATTGTCTCCCAAGGGACACTGGATACCATAAACCAGAGGTGTAGGGCCAGGCTTAATGGCAGAGCTGAGCCGTTCAGGGAGTTGAGGGAGCCCTCTGAAGGATTCTCAGTCTTCGTGGGGTGCCACCAAAACTGATCAATCTGATTTCTGAACTTTACTCTGGTATCGAGAGTGCTGTAAGTTGTAGTGGTCCCATCTCCAACTTACTTGCAGTTGTGATTGCAGTTCATCAGGGGTGTGTAGTGGCACCCACACTTTTCAGTGCTTGTATGGACTGGATTCTGGGGAGGATGTCAGAGATAAAGCTGCGGTGCATCGTTTGGGACTGTCAAAATTTCTGACCTTGATTTCGCAGATGATTCAGTCATCTTTGTGGCGACTCTGGATATCCTTCTGAGGACCCTCGAGGTGATGAATGAGGAGTCGGAGCTGCTGGGATTATGGGTTTCCTGGTTCAAAACTGAGATCCAAGCTTTCAATGACATATTGGATGCTGCTGTCTATTCTGTACCTGTTTGTGGTGAGGATGTTGGGGTCATGGAGAAATTCACTTACCTTGGCAGTAATATTCATGTCTCCGCATGTTGTGAGCCAGAGGGGAACAGACATCTGGGTTGGGCCTGGGGAATCATGGATTCACTGGATCACAAGGTGTGGTGCTGTTAGTACCTATGCAGGATGGCGAAAGTCAGAGTCTTTAAGTCCTTGGTACTTCCAGTCTTCCTTCCTTCCAAATAAGTGCTGCTTCATCAGGATGAAGATTACCACTCTGCAGTTGCAGGCATGGAACAGCGCCAATACAGCCATTATACCAGTACACTGGTACTCATTTCGCTGACCTTGGAAGGATGACAGGCTGAGTCAACCCCAACCTGGTGTTAATTCAGTGGCCAACGTGGCTCAAACTCAGGAACCTAAGATCCCAAGCCAGTCACCCTCACCACGAAGCCAGCACCAGGCTTCCTTGCTTTCCGGATGTGAGACTTGGACTCCAACCAGGGATCTGAGATGGAGACTTAACTCCTTCAGTACCAGGTCTCTTCGAAGAATCCTTGGCTATCGCTGGTCAGACTTTGTGTCCAACGAGCAGTTGCTGAGACATGTTTCCTGTATAGTCCGTGAAAATCAGCTGCGGCTGTATGGTCATGTAGCTCGTTTTCCTGACTGATCCAGCTTACCAGATTCTCTCAGCAAGGGTACCTCGTGAGTGAAGGATGTCAACGGGCCGACCCCGTGCCTCGTGGTCGCAGCAGGTTGATCGACATCTCAAGGAGACGGGGCTCGGCCAGGCATCTGCCTGTGGGATGGCCAGACGGAGGCCCCTGGAGTACCAGCAGAAAGTGGAAGCAGTGACACGCTGCTCTGGCGAATGCTCCCATACCTAACCTGACCTAATCCCTTTACCTTTAAGACGTTTTACACCCTTTAGACCCATAGAGGCATTGGACCTTTACACCCCTGAATTCCCTTTAGACCTAAAACACCATTTAGACCCCTTACATCCTTCAGGCAGATTTTAGACAGCTTGGACCCATCACCAATTGGAGGTTTAGACCACTTGACCCTTTTAACATGCTTGATTCGACCCTTTCGACTCCTTCAAAACAAATATTGGAACATACCCTTTTGACCTTTAGACCAGTGTTTCTCAACCGGGGTTCCGCAAGAGGTCGCTAGGGGTTCTGCGAGAAACAGTAATAAATAGGCTAATGTATTTTTGAGTCGTTTTTGTTTGATTTAATAGTCATAATTTTACTATACACGTATGGCATATTGTTGGAAACTCCTTGGTTATTATAATAGAGGCTTCAACCTCATATATTATTTTCAATTATAACAACCATAGGGAATGTATTTAACGATGTCTATATGGCGCCAGTGTGAAACCGCCCTCACTGGTTAGTGGACGTCCTGTACGTGGCGGATTTGTGTATCATTGAGTGACTGACTCAAGTATGGGACGCATGCACGGTGTCCATCTATCTTCTCTGTGCTTCCTAGCGCGGTCTCTCTCTCTCTCAAGGTTAGTTCTTGTCTTCTGTTTACCTTTGTTGCTTCAGCTTTATTTGTTTAAGTTTTGTTGCTCAAGTTACATGAGGTGTGTTTTTTTTTTTATTTAAAAAAGTTTTTTTTTTGTGAATTAAAACCTCAGTGTGAGGTCTCATAAACGAGCAGTATGTTGTATTTTTCATTGCCAATAAATTTGACAAAAAGGGGGTCATTTTTTCCTTAAACCAGGTATCCAAAAAAAAATATTATATTTACCACGTGAACTACGATAAAAATATAAAAGAGCTAGATATTAATAATGGTATACAATAATTTTTATGCAGGGGTTCCCTGAGACATGAAAACTATTTCAAGGGTTCCACAAAGGTAAAAAGGTTGAGAAACGCTGCTTTAGACCATCGAGATTCTAGAACCTTTGAAGCGTACACCACGCAGATATCTATAGTGTCCTTGCAAAATAGAGACTGCAAGTCTACTTCTTTTCAGCTATTAATGCACAAACTCTTCCCACCCAGAAGGTGGGCACTCTGCTTGTAGTTAATAAGAGAGCTTTCTCCTGTCACATACTCTTGGCAAAACACGATAGAACCAGAAAGTACCGTTACACTAATTTTGTCACTTAATTAGCTTCAGCAAAGATTGTACTTCACTTCAAATTCTCCTTCTGTACCCATATCATTCCACTTGAAAAGGGGGGTGGGGTGGGAGGGGGTAGGAAGGGGGACTGATGGTGTTTAATGGAAGACAAATCCGAAGAATTAAAAAAAAAAAACATTCTGTGCAATAACAATGAAATTCTCCAGCATGCAAACACATTTCCAACAAAAGTAAAGAAACAAGTAATAAAAACATTTTTTAAGAAATGCAAAAGGATGTCAAATGTTCCTCCGAAAAGTATGTAGACAAGGGAGAGATGGTCACAATAAATGATCATGTGAAACCATCCCTACATCGCTCTTTGAATAATGGTTGTCTCCACACAAGACACTAACTGTGTGTGTGTGTGTGTGTGTGTGTGTGTGTGTGTGTGTGTGTGTGTGTGTGTGTGTGTGTGTGTGTGTGTGTGTGTGTGTGTGTTCGATATAAACACAAACACACACACACACACACACACACACACACACACACACACACACACACACACACACACACACACACACACACACTGCGAGTTTGATGTTTTATTTTATTAATGGGCTGTGCTCGTGGAAGAATTAATAGATAAGATTAGAATAGCGACCATTCAGAAAGTTTCTGCGAAGTTTTTTTTTTTACAAACTCCCTCATCCGTTTCTGAGATGATGATTAATGTGAGCAAACGTTTTTTATTCATTTCAAAAATGCAAATATCATCTATTTTTGAGCCAGTGTCCAATGCTAATGAACTTGCATTTGATATTTATTCTAAATTCTTCAAGTTTCACATTTTAAACATGACATCGCATGCAACTAATGCTTTTTCAAAATGCCTCGACACTCATCCCCAGGTTCAGCATAAAGCCAAATGTAAACAATCTCATTCAAATCATCAAAGCAATTGTTCAATACCATGACATAACACTCTGCTGTTTACCCTCAATTAGGGTGTAATTTGATGGAATAACCTTTGTCCAAGTTATAACACAAAAGTGTGCTTTGCTTTGATCAAGCACATTTAAATAAATTCCTTTCTTGGGATATGCCACAGATTTAATGAACCTAATGGTCTCCCCGGGCCTCTCCTCAAGTCTCCCTTGGCCTCTCCACACTTGTATTTATCAGTGAAAAATCAAAACAAATACTAGAGCAAAGACGATGGCACGCTATCGCAAATCCCCAATACATTCCTTCACTGTACAATCAAAAGAAAGACAACAGACCAATGTTTCCTTGCTTTAGTCTATCGAGGCTGTGGCAAGGTATTTTTTGTGCCAAGTCTTATCTAGATTGGTTTAATTACAAAGGCTAGGCAAGCCAAAAACCTTAAGTTTGAGACAACGTTTGATCTATGACCCCCCCCACTCCCTTGCAAAATCCCAAATGATTCCCCACATCTCTATAGGGGATGTTTGATCATGCCTTTGTGTCAACTTTAATATATATATATATATATATATATATATATATATATATATATATATATGACCGTTTTTACAGCCATTTTTCCCTGCTGTGCAGGGGTTTGGCTTTTTCTTGAGGCAATGTTTTTATGGCCGGATGCCCTTCCTGACGCCAACCCTGGTCGCCTCTTACGACACACAGGGATATGGTACACCTATTCTAACCGGGGCATACACCGGGACCAGTACACTGGCACTCATTTCACCGACCTCGGAAGGATGACAGGCTGAGTCAACCCCCTGGTGTTAATTCAGCAGCCAACGGGGCTTGAACTCAGGACCCTTGGATCCCAAGCCACCACCCTAACCACTAAGCCAACACCAGGCTTATATATTTATATATATATATATATATATATATATATATATATATATATATATATATATATATATATACATATATATATATATATATATATATATATATATATATATATATATATATATATATATACATACACATACATATCTTCTTCTTCTTTCGGCTGCTCCCATTAGGGGTCGCCACAGCGGATCATCCGTATGATCCGCATAGTGATTTGGCACATGTTTTACACCGGATGCCCTTCCTGACGCAACCCTGGTCGCCTCTTACGACACAGGGATATGGTACACCTATTTTACCGGGGTATACACCGGTACTCACTTTGCCGACCTCGCAAGGGTGACAGGATGAGTCAACCCCCTGGTGTATTAATTCAGTGGGCCAACGGGGTTTGAACTCAGAACCTTTTGGATCCTAAGCCGCTGCCCTATCCAGTGCGCCAACACTAGGCTTTATATATATATATATATATATATATATATATATATATATATATATATACATATATACATATATATATATATATATACATATATATATATATATATATATATATATATATATATACATACATATTGAACTCAAATACTGTGCAATGGCAAAGCAAAGTGTGATTTTTGGTGATGAAAAGTGATCGCAGTAAAAAGCACTTCGTTTCCAAATTTGACTAAGTAATGAAGGAATGTTGTGCAATTGTGACCGTTGGAAAGAAAGGAAAAACATCAAAGAGAAGTGATGCATCTCCACTCCATGTAGAAGGAGACAGTAATAACAGTCAATGAAAAATAAAAAAAATAAATCAAAGCTCAAGGCAAAGAAAAGAGGGACAGCTTCACAGACTCAAATGAGCCTTTGAATAGTTTGACCGACTCATCTGGGTGCAAATAACCACCAACGCTGACAAAACTCAATGATCTTCCAGCTCCTGCAGCCAAGCTCTGCACTAATTGGTTTCGTTCTCAGCAGTCTGGACAAAGAAAGGGGATTTTCCAAGTGCACCCTACCCCACACTTGATCCAACCACACTACCACCACCATCACAAATTGCTATGCATCCCCCATTTAACACAATATATCCCATTGGAAACGTATACTGTCACTAAAGCCAACAAATAAATGCCAAATCTAATAACACATCAAAACCGACAAAATGCATTAACAAAAGAGACAAGAATAGTTGGTCAAGGAAGCACATGAAAAAGGAATACAGAAGTTGGGGGGGAAAATGAAACCCATTAAACATCATAAATTAACAGAAATTGTGCCAAGAGAGTTCAATGACATTTTAAGCACTTCCTGTCTGTTAGTTAAGAGAACATGGTGAACTGATTTTCGAGATGATTGTCAAAACTCGTGGAAAAACAAAAACAAACAACGAGAAGAGCACTCGGTGGAGCGAATACCTCTGCCACGCAATGCCTGATCCACAAACATATCGGGCCCAATACATTTTTGAGATATCATGCTATATATATATATATATATATATATATATATATATATATATATATATATATATATATATATATATATATATATATATATATATATATATATATATATATAATTCCAGCAATCCTGTGCGTCTGTCAGTTTGTCTGTATGTGTGTCTGCGACCGCTGTTTCTCGACAACCCCTGGTCCGATCTAATTGAAACTTTCCAGGAATATTGCTGGGGACCTGAGGATGTGCCTTTTCAAGGTTTGATATTAATCGGACAAGCGTTTTCGAAGTTACGGCCATTTATTTATCAACCAATGACAGGACACTGTGCTATAAATCACTATTGACGTCACAATTTATTTTTTTTTGCATGTACAGCCACGCACGTACGAGCATGCACCTACGGGCACGCACTAGTATATATAATAACTTTTGGCCCTATCTCTCAATGGTGAAGAATCACTTAAAATCATCAGATACAGATCTGGATTTGGATCTTCACTAAAATTGAAACAATTCTTCCTTGTCACACACCCAATGTGTCCACCAAGTTTCGTCCGAATCTGTCCACACGTTTTGAGATTTCGTGCTATATATCGTTTTTGGCCCTATCTCTCAATGGTGAAGAATCACTCAAAAAAATTCTAGTAGTCGGATCCAGATCCGGATCTTCACCAAAACCTAATCAGTTCGTCCTTGTCACACACCGAACCTGTGCACAAAATTTCATCCTGATCCGTCCACAACTTTTTGAGATATCCTGCACACAAACAAACAGACAGAAAGAGGTGAAAAACATAACCTCCTTCACCTTCAGTGGAGAAGGTAACAAAGGAAAAGTTCACATACTGAGAGTGAGTGGTGATTGGTGTGGCTCTTGGAGGTGATTGGTGGTGTTGGGGAGGGCGGGGGTGGAACTATCAAACATGAAAATGACCACTTCACGTGTTTGGCAAGAGCAGAGAGATAGCAGGTCGATGCGAGATTATACATAACCAGTGAGAACATGTCTGAGGTTTTATTTCAATTCCCAATAAATATTGTTTGAAGGATGTTCAATAAAATTAAGACGCAAACCCTTCAGATAATCTATTAGATAATTAATCATTCAGTATGTACCAATGAAATATGTTAAGATATAAATTCTATTGCAACAGGTAAGAGTTAAACGATAAAACGAGGTGGTGGAAGTGGGGGGGGGGGGGAGGGGAGAGCGGTTGGTGTTGCTATTGCACATATACATGAGAAAAGTTGAATGCTGAGAGGTGTGCACGACAAATAGCATCATAATATGCAACATTTTACAACAACTTTTTAAAGTGTGCAGTACAGAGCAGCAACTAAAAATTAATGAAAAGCAATAGGACAGACAAAAAAGGAATGACAACTAAAATAAGTTTCAATAAGAGATGGAAGTATGAAAATATAGCAACGAAAGACAATCTCCAAAAGGTTCTACACACGAAAGGTCTCGATAGCCTTCAGACAACAAGCTAGAGAAGACGAGGACGAACACCCAACGGCTGAATGCATCTAAAAAATACCCCACATGACATTTCAAGGTAAAAGAACCAAAACACTTTCATCAGATCATAACCCTCGACCCCACTGCGCCTCCTCCCCGCACCCTGTAGAGATGCAACATAATCCATAAACCACCCCGTGCCCTAGAGGCGCCCGACTACTAGTACCGGCCCCGCACACAGACAAAGGAGCGCCGCCGGCGTTGTGGCATGTCTCGGCATCAGAACAGCTGCAGCCAGGGAGCTTCAGCTATAAGGATTAACTCTAGTGTGATGACAAATTCAATACGGGAGAGATGGGGAGCTTTCTCAGCTGTACATGTGTGGATAGAGATGCAGCACCATCAGCCCGATGAGTCTGTCACTCTCGATCCAATTCCAAAATTGCAGCGTGTGCACGTACAGCCACAGCTCGGGGCTCAAAACAGAACCCGACACAAACGGATAGAAGATTTCTTTGACAGGTGAGTGAGCAGCCGAAAAATAATAGCTGCAACTGGCATTCCATTACCCCTGCAGGGCAAGTTCACAAACACGAGGTTTATTCATCAGCGCTGCACAATTTATACCAGCATGGTACAATTACCACACCACAAACATTCCGACCTGTGGTCACACAGACGAGACAATGTTCGACCCCCCTTTGGCCAAATAAAACAACCTTATATGGCTCAGTAAACAGAGTTAAAAAGGACTTTTAAACTTACCCCCTTCCCACAACCTGCAACCACAACCACATTCAACATTCAATGAGACTAGTTGTTGACTGCAAACAAGGCAAGTTAGATTATTGCCAACGGGATTTTTCCATGTTCCCTGGTCCAGGTATTTGAGTGACAATCATTGCAGATAATCAGACTCATATCTATAAATAGTAGAGCAGAGAGAGTGTGGAATCCCTTTCTTTAGCACTAATAATACAAAAACAAAATAAACTAGAAGGGCACTCGGTAGAGAGCATACCTTCACCACGTAATGCCTGATCCACAAGAACATATCGAGGCCAATACATTTTTGCTATACAGTACAACATCGCTTTTGGTCCCATCTCTCAATGGTGAATAATCACTTTTGAAATTAAATAATTTTCATCTTCACCAAAATCGAATAAATTTGTCATGGTCACACAGTCAACCTGTCCACTAAGTTTCATCCGAATCAGTCCACAACTTTTTGAGATATTGTCCTATTTATCATATCCAGACTCTGGAAAATCCTCTTTGTCTTTGCTGACGACTCCACCCTCTGCCGTACCATCTGTCATCCCTCAGATCGGCAAGCAGCAGCCTCTTCACTCCCTGCAGATCTGGTTAAAATCCAAGCTGGTCCAAAACGTGGAACATGTCTTTCAACCCTAACAAATCTCACACTCTCACTATGTCTCTCTGAAAAGACCGGAACCCTCCCCCCAACCTACTTTCTCATCAGCCCTCTTGAAGAAGTCCATTCATTCAATCTTCTGGGTCTCACATTATCTGCCATGATCTTTCCAGGGAAAGCCACATTTCCAATCTGGCCTCCAAAGCCAGTCACCGACTGTGCGTCCTTCGTCGTGCAAAGTCCTTCGTTGGCACACCTGAGCTCCTGACCACATACAAAGCTTTTGTCCGCAGCCTGATGGAGCACTGCTCTCCTCTCTGGGCTGTTGCTCCCACCTCTCACCTTTCTTAGCTTCATGCTGTGGAAACAAAGGCTTTTAGGATCATTGGTATCTCCCACGATGAAGCTGAGTCTTTGGGTCTCTCACTCTCACACTGCAGGCAGGTCAGTGGTCTTTCTGTCTTCTCTCCAGCCTTGCCCCCCCCCCCACACTGCTCTGTCTGAGATATCCCCCCCCCCATATTTCCGCAGGGTGCTCAAGGTTCACCAGCAAACCCCTTCTGGTAAAACTACGCAAAAAAGGGAATGACTGCTCACCTTCACTCTTTCATTCCTCTTTTTCCCCACCTTTGGAACAAACTCCCACACTCTCTTCAATCCCACTCTTCCCTCCCAGGTATTCAAAACAGCTATTCACCACCATCTCTTATTCCCCCCCCCCCCCAATCCAAAAGCATGACCTCTTCTACCCCTGCCAATCGACTCCAAATCTACCTCCTTCAAATTCCCTACTTTCCTTCCTGAAAATCCCTGTCAGGTAAGGACCTGAAAGTCCCTGTAGTATCAATCTTGTTTACCCTGTGTACCCCCACCCCATCCCTTCCACAGATCTCCTCATGTCTCTGTTCCACACTCTTTTTCTTTCCTTCCCTCTCCTTACCCTCGTCTCCTGCTCCCCTTGTACATTCTGTGCGTTAGCTTTCATACGAGCCTCGACAGTGTACACAACAAAAACAACACAGAAAAAAATAATATCGGTTTACCCCCATCTCTTAATGGTGAAGAATCACTTTAAAAATTATCAGATCCGCATCCGGATCTTCACCAAAATTGAAGCAATTCTTCCTTTTCACACAACCAATGTGTCCACCTAGTTTCGTCCGAATCCGTTCACAACTTTTTGAGATATCGTCCTATATATCATTTTTTGGCCCTATCTCTCAATGATGAAAAATCACTTAAAAATTCTACTAATCGGATCTGGATCCGGATCTTCAACAAAATCTAAACAGTTCGTCCTGTCACACACCCAACCTGTCCACCAAATTTCATCTGGATCCGTCCATAACTTTTTGAGATATCCTGCACACACACGGACGAACAGAGAAACAGAGAGCGGTGAAAACATGAAGGAGGTGAAGGAGGTTTTAAACAAAGTACTTTACACTACAGTACATAGCAAATGTAAGTACTGAGTTAATAAAGCACACATTGTGTACAAGATTATTGGTTCAAATATCATAATTATCACTGAAAATAGGTCACCACTCCAAACCAACAGAGCTAGAAAGAATAGAGAACATAAACATAACATTCTTTTTGTGCTTTTACTTCAGTTCAAATAATTAATCATCCTTGATGTGGAGCCTTTGAGAATTATGCAGAGGATAAATAAACAAGCTAATGCAAGAGGCAAGATTCAAACTTGCAACCTTCAATGTAGTTTCATATGCAGCCTGTGGCTGCTGGTTGCATCATTTTTCTGCAAATGTTGCGGTGCCACTGATGCAGTGCCCCTGTAACCATGTAAGCTGGTACTCATTTTGCTGACCTCTGAAAGATGACAGGCTGAGTCAACCCACCTGGCGTTATTTCAACGGAACGACAGAGGATCGAACTCAAGACCCTAAGATATCAAGCCGGCCACCTTAACCGTTAAGCCAACACCAGGCTTGCAACCTTCAATGTAAGACATACTCAGACCCTTATATTATAACAAGACACCAATATGAGTGCAAAATATTACTATTCATCAGTGTACATTTACAACTACCATGGAAAATGTGAGTCGAAAATGGGAAAGGGAGGGCAGGGGGCAGAACTCTTGCAGCCTGGGGAGCGAGAGAGTGGGAGCAATCGTGGTCTACACCCTCGAGCCCATGTGCTAGTGGTCAGTAGCTTACACATAAATTAAGTCCCGACACCAAAGGATCAAAAGATCAGGGGTGTGGGTAAAGAAGGAAGAGTTTACAAGGATGGCCAGGTGCTAGGAACAAGGACAGACCGTTTCCCCCCTCCTTTGCCCTGCGGCCATGTCGGAAAGCAATGGGCCGGAAGCTCTGTGATGGCTGCTGCTAATAAAGAGTTGGGTGGGGGTTGGCAGAGGAATAAGGTGCTTCAAGCATTGAAAAGAAAGCTTCATCACTTAAGATGTGCTTCCAAAGTGGCTTCTTTGACATGAGGTGTACCTGAACAACCTCACATGGGAGATCACGCAAAAAGTACCTTCAACTCACCTGTAACATGTAGTCACACCTTTGAGTTGCATGAATATGGAAAGATATTATCATACGGATGGGTTGAAGTATTGTTTAATTTAGTTTGGAAATAAATAATGAGTTGCCGCATATTTTACAGATCTTGGTTTGCATCACGTTCTTCTGTGCATTCGATGCAGATGTTCTTCCTCAGAAGAGCGACATTCCAAGGGCTCCAGTTTTTTTTTTATGCCATCACTGAGCCACAGACTCTTTCCAGTTGGAGTTTGTTGGTTGGTTGGGGCCACCTCTCCATCCTCTCCTGGAATATTTCCAAGTGTTGCGCTGACAGTTAGATTTAAATTCCCATCTTGAAAATAATGGTGAATGGTAATTATATTTTTTTGCGCTTATAGCATTTTTTTGTACTCTCACCCCTCTCCCTTACAGCCACCTCTCTACCCCCACCACCCATGTAGCACTCATTGGTAGAGGGCTTCATACATGTAATCACATGCTGAAGAAAGCGGTTAAAAGAAACATCAGTGCATTTTTACATAAACTACAAAAACATTGAT
>NC_140969.1:14485000-14492500 GCF_056783735.1 Eptatretus burgeri
TATTGCAAATGGGTCTCCCCCAAGGTGTGTTCTTTTTCAATTAATACATTACCAGGCCATGTGTAACTAGAACATGCCCAACAGGGATGAAAAAAATTTCACCGAAAATAACGCTTCTTTCTATGAATTAGGAATTACTAGGAATATACAATGATTCTCGTTCACCACTCGATTCCTTTCAATTCAATGGTTGGAATGAAGTACTTTGGAATCAATTCCGCACACCACTATGAAGCACTTGAGCAAGCACCCAATGAAATGGTTGATAAGGAATGGCTGGCTGGGTCATACTAAACGACCGGAGTATCAAATGATGTGTGAATTGGACACATGAACACTTTTCTTTTGCAGTCGGAACTGCTGCCAAGTTCAGTCCGCAGTTTAAATTTTAAAATTTGGTTCAGGTTAAGAGATTCTAGAGCTTATGGGGGAGGGAGGGGGTTTGGGAGGAGTTAAGCATAAGTTGAGGGGAAGGGAAGGCAGACATGTGGTGGAGCATTACTGTCTCATGATTCATACTGTCGAAACAAAATAATTCTGCTTAGAATAACAGTGAAGATGGAAACAAAATAATATCCGAAATATATTTTCTACCAGTCATACAATAAACACCGCCCGGAAACAAACACTGCCCAGACACATCTGGAGACAAACACAGTCAGGACACATCCATGCAACACTGCCTTTAGTACTGCAGCATAACAAACCAATTGTTCAAATTTGCATAAAAGAACCAAAATTGGTACACATGTAGAATAATGCATTCCGAACAATTCTAGATATGGAGCCACCCGAGATTTTGCCTTGGTCAGCTTTGGCTGATGAACACACACCTGATGAACTCCAGTAACAACTGGAAATAAATCAGAGATGGTACCACCACATCTCACAGCACTCTCAGTACCAGAATAGAGTTCAGATATCAGATTGATCAGTTTTGGTGGTACACTATGAAGACCAAGATTCCTCCAGAGGGCATCCCGATTCACTGAATCAAATGCGTTGCAGAGAGCAACATAGGCTGCAAGCAGCCCCTGCCAAAACTCTCGTCTGCGTTCGGTGAGGACCCGAAGAGCAAGGACGCGGTCAATCGTTGATCTCCTTGATATAAAGCCTGATTGCTATGGACACTGGTGCTTAAGCAGATGGTGGCAAACCCTATCAAGAATTATCTGAGCAAAGACCTTCCCCAGCACTGAGAGCAGCATCACCCCTCGCTAGTTGCTGTAGTCCTGGTGATCACCCTTCCCTTTCCAGAGAGGGACAACAAGGCCCCTCTTCCAGTCAGTTGGGATGATGCCTGTGTTCCAAGCAGAGCACAGAACTGCGTTCAATGACACAGCACAGCAGTTCCACCACCAGAGAGATGGGGCGGGGTATACGGGGTAAACAAGATACTGCATGGACTTTCAGGAAGGAAAACAGGGAATTTCAAGGAGGTGGCTTTGGGGTGGATTCGCAGGGGTAGAAGAGATCGTGGTTTTGGATTGGGTAAGATAAGAGATGGTGGTGAAGAGCTGTTTTGAAGACCTGGAGGGAAGAGTAGGATTGAAGGGAGTGTGGTAGTTTGTTCCAAAGGCGGGAAAAAAAAAGAGAGGAATGAAAGAGTGAAGGTGAGCCGTGATTCCTGATATTGGTAGTTTTACCAGAAGGGGGTTGCTTGTGCATATGACTAGTATAGTTTAGTTAACTCCTTAATCAATGTAATAGCATAGGCATAATTTAATTAATTGTGATATTTGATATACATCGCTTCTGTAATAGATTGACGCCACCTACATACAATGGCATTTGTGTCCAAAAATCCCTATTCCTGTAAGACTATTTTTCATGTTCATTCCTTTGTGAATCCGCCTAAATGTTCTTTTAAGAATTCAAGCAGGACATCAGGTGCCAGTTTAGGTGCGGAAATGGCTGCACCCCTGCTTGAGATGGAGGGGAGGGACCATACGAGTGACAAGTAGGAAGGGAATGGTCCTCCACCCATCAAACTTAGCCAATGTCCGATGGTGAGCGAGAGGGAAGGGAGATGGCTATCATCGCTGACGGACAAGGCAGGCCATAAAAGTGAGAGCAATGGCAGAAATTCAGAGAGTTCCCCGGAATCAGCTGATGAGAAGCTGCATTTCTTCGCCACTCCGATCCTGCCCAAGTCATGCCTCGTCTGAACCAGAGCGACTTCCTCTTCTCAGTACCAGCGGCAGGACAAAGAGACAGAAAGCGGCAGCCATTTGTACCTGCAGAGCGGCTGGGACTGTGACCAGTGTGACGTGTCCTGACAGGCATCGCACTGTATTTCTTTCTGTTCTGTGATTCCTTCTGTCCACTCTACTGTGGTGTTCTTTCTGGGCCCTAAGGTATCGGATAATTAAGCTCCGATTTGTCGTTTGGTCCATGGGCATGAGTATCGGTAGGGGTCAGGGGATTGGAGTTCCCTTTGTATGCATTGGTTGCATCATTTATTGCTAACTATATTGCTATGTGTATTCCCTCCCCATGACCATTCTTGCCAGCAAATACACTTGGTCTCAGGGTGAATTTGGGTCATCGTTATCATTCTTTGGTATTTAATGCAAGTCCATTGAGAGTTAATTGGCTGCGGAAATTAGCGCTGGCTGTCCAGACTGTGCCGCACGTCTCTAGCTTTGCTTGGCCACAATTAGAGATGAGGAATGTGGTACCAATTTGCGTAATGACCGACTGATTTAACAATCACACCGGTTTGGTATCGGGATGAAAAGATCCGTAATGCGACCTGAGACAGCTAACCCGGCTGGCTATTATGGTCGTGTTGAAGTGACCCACCAGATTCACCCCTGGCAACTGTAATGAACCACATGGCTAATATACAGTAATTGCAGTGCTATAATCGATTTTTATGCCTGGTGTTGGCTCAGTGGTTACGGTGGCGGCTTGGGATCCTAGGGATCCTAGGGTGCTGAGTTCAAGCCTCGTTTCCCGCTGAATTAATTCACCAGGGGGTTGACTCAGCCTGCCATCCTTCCGAGGTCGGCAAAATGAGTACCAGCTTGCTGGGATGACTGAGTCATTTGAATATCCTGCGTCGGAGTGGCGACCCGTCCAGGATTATACCCAACAGCCAAGGAGACTGCTTCGGCAGCATCGACGCTCTGTACAGAGTATGGTCCCAATGGATGGATGCATGGAATCGATTTTTGCAGGAATGACTGAGGCTAGCATATTATTGTATTGAGTCAGGAAAGATACAGTATTGGTGGGTAACATCCCCTGCCCAGTCAGCAATTAGTCGAGGCGTTCGTAAAAAGATTGTATGTATAGTGCACTGTACAGTACTGTACTGTACTGTATTTCAACTTCACTGTTTCTTCTGCAATCATGGATATGAATGCAAATCCTGGAAAGGCTGCTAAAAATCAGCTTTCTTTTGAGAAAAAGGATAAACTGATTGGGATGTGCAAGTAGTAAGGATTGATTGCCCGGCACATCACTGAAAGGATGAACTTGTAAGGCCATCGCTGGTGCAAGACAGAACATTACAAATACATTACAAACATTACAAATACAATTACATTACAAATACAATTACATTACAAACATTACAAATACAATTACATTACAAACATTACAGAACATTACAAATACATTACAAATACAGAACATTCTGAAGTAGAAGCGCAACTGGCTGGAAGAGTTTGAGCAAAATACCCCACTCGATTGCAAGCATAAAATTTAAAAGACTGGGAACAAAGAAATATATACACTGCTTTACAAATGTTTCAAGGATGCTCCCACAACAATGTTTCCAATTAGCGGGCTTATGCTTCAGAAGAAAGCTCTGGAGATAGTGTGACAGCTCGAGGTTACTAATTTCAAGGTATCTAACGGATGGCTCGAGTCCTTCAACAGACGACACAACATATTTTTTGGTAAGATGTCCGACGAGAGGAGTGTGGACAAGTTTACCATGGAGGACTGGAAGTGGATACTTTATGAAGGATACGCCCAAAGAAACATCATCAATATGGACGAAACTTGGCTATTCTTCATGGCATCAATCAACTTGACTCTTCACTTCAAAGTAAAGAACTGTTTGGGTGGCAAGCCATATCACTGTGATGCTATGTGCCAACATGGTGGGTGAGAGAGACAAACTGCTCGTCATCAGAAAGGTGATCAAACCGCACTGTCTTGGGAAAATTGACAAGAAGGACTTGCTCGTAGACTATCATGCCAATAAAAAGGCATCGAAGACAAGCAATGTGTTCAAGCTCTACATGAAAGCTTGACGTAAATGGGAAGACTGCGTGACAAAATTCTAATAATCCTGGACAATGCACCTTGCCACCCACATCTTCAGCTCAAGAACATCAAGCTTTTGTAACATGAACATCAAGCTTTTGTTTATACTGCATCCAAACACTGCATCGATCACTCGAGCAATGAATCAAAGACCGATTCAGGCCCTGAAGCTCAAATTCAGGAAGCAACAGCTTGCTGCTGTATTGAACAAACGAGAACCTCACAAGGACTTTGCAGGCCCCCAGATGCTGAGGTAGACGAACTTGCATGAAACCATCTATTGGCTTCATCAATCACAGAAGGAGGTTGATGCTGAAGCATTTCAGAAGTGTTCCAGAAACTGCAGCTTTGGTGGTAGTGTGGACGGAGATGGCGATGCTAGACTCCATGAATAATCTGATGACATGGCAACTGAGTGCTCAAACATTCCTTCAAATAATTTGTTGCCATAGATTCTTAACTCGACATCACAGACAATAGTGCTTCTGCCAAAACAGTTCAGGATCAACAGCAGAGATTGAATGAAGAGAATGATCCTGTACCCTGGTGAGGAAAGTGATGATAAGGAAGAGAGATGTGAGAAGGATGTTCCAGTCAGGTGAAAGTCCCTCCATGACATTTGCTTGAGATTATGGAGTTCATAATCAGCAAGGGCGACAATAGCCTACTGGAAATTTGCATGGGCTTTGAGGAGAAGGTCGAGGCAGAGTGCAGAGCCAAGCATAAGATGTGAAAGCAAAAGACAGTGCTTGGTTTCTTTAAGATAATTTAGAAATCAAACAGAATTGTTAAATCCAACAGCCCCTTTCAGGACCAGCATGTCATCAAGAGAGATATGTCCCTGCCGTGGTGTCGGCAATATAGTATGTTAGTCCAAACCCAAATGTAGCAAAATTTCACAAAGTTAAACGAGAAGGGCATTCGGTAGAGCCCATACCTCCCATAATTCCACTACGTAATGCCTGATCCACAAGAACATATTGGGCCCAATAATTTTTTCAAATATCATGCTATATATCGTTTTTGGCCCCATCTCTTAATGGTGAAGAATTCGTTAAAAAAAAATTAATCTCGTATCAAGATCTGGATTCGGATCTTCACCAAAATCGAAACAATTCGTCCCTGTCACATACCCAACCTGTACACCAAGTTTCATCCATATCCGTCCAAAACTTTTTGAGATATGGTGTTTAGCGCCATCTCTCAATGATGAAGAATCACTAAAAAAATTATCGGATCCGGATCCTGCTTTGGATCTTCACCAAGATTGAATCAGTTCATCGTAGTCACACACCAAACCTGTCCACCAAGTTTCATCCAAATCCGTCCACAACTTTTTGAGATATCCTGCACACAAACAGACAAACAAACAGACAGAGAGCGGTGAAAACATAACCCCCTTCTATCTTCAGTGGTGGAGGTAATGAATAAACCTGCCTCTATTTCCCCATCAAAAATACAAATTTCACAATTACTAAAAATACTGCATTGTTTAAAAAAAAAAAAACCATCCTCACCATCTAATGTAAAAAAAATTTAAGACCAATTTCAACAAGATTTTAATGATATTTAATGATGCACACATGTATTGGAACCATAAATATTCAATATAAATAAAATAAAATGGCCACTACATAACCTGTATGGAAAGGCACCCCTTAATCAAGACCCTGCTGACTGTTTCCCTTGGGTGGTCATTATAAAGAGATTTGACCATTTCCAATGCAACACAACATACTTAAACAAACCATGCTAACTCAGCATTTATTCATTTATGCCAGTCAGTTTTGTACTTCAACCGCGATGAAACGACAGTACAACTAAAGATCTGAAAACTAGAGATGTCAATGCATGTCTGTGGGATGTAAGTGTCAAAATCCAACTTTTTATTTATTTATTTTTAACGAATGGTCATAAATGGTGGACGCTGCACACCCATCCTCAATTCCTATCCACATTTCCCTGCTCCTCCTGTTCCTAGTCTTCCTTTGTTCCTCTCAAACTGCCCCAAGTCCTTCCTACTTGAGAGTTTCCTCTTGGCATGCCGGGTGGCTTTGATGGTGGAGCTTACAAAAGTAAATGAGGGTTGTAAAGTGTTATACGATGCGTAAACAAACTAAGTTCAAAAGATCAGATGACAAATTCTAAAAGACATTGCAAACAATCAAACCTGTTCTTTTATCCTTGCAAGCCATAAAATATGTGCACAAACCGAATCTACACATACTCTTCATTTAAAAGACAAGAAAAGTCAGTGGTAAAGTACCAAGGAATTAACTTGCCAATTACTACAACTAATCTTTTTTCTACTTTGAATATTTAAACAACATTAAAGAGGATTCATGTTACTACTGCATTAAAAAAACAAAAAGGAAGTTAAAAGGCACTTCTTATCGGTACGTTGAGCTGTGTAGATTGTGTTCAAATATCGACTTATTATCCTGTGTATACTATAAACTGTCACAATCTGACACTCAGGTGTTTCGCTTGCATGGCATCAAGGTGTGCACCATCCATTGGAAGGATGTTAAGCCGGAGGACCCGTCTGCCACCATTAGTCATCCGTAGACGTAAATGATCTCATGGTGTCTTTCATGAAGAAGCGAGATATCGGCAACCTGAACGAATTCCAAGATCCTGCACCTTCAGTCTCGTGTCAGGCCTGGCCAGCACGTTCGTGAAAGACTTGGGCCAACCCAAGTGGAGAAATATTTGGGGCTATTAAATAAGTTGCAATAGTCATAGTGGTTGTAACTACAATTCCTACAGTGGTTATTTATGTAATAAATAACATTTGCAGATGCAGCCAAAACAAAAAGACCATAATAAAGGATGCAAAGAGATAGTCAAGTCGACAACACCCTCCAGGTGGTGAAAACAAGATGAGTGAAATGCAGGATAAGCACTAGTTAAATTGCTGTTTAATTTTAAATTCAGCAAGTGAAACTGCCTTATAAGATTAAAAGCATAATTCAGTGAAGACAATAATAAAAGTTGGTTTGTAATACACCTCCAAAGAGAAGGTGGTGAAAAGGGAAATGGTAAATGTTGAATCCAAAGCCTACTTGTAATGTCGACATGGCCTTCAAAATTGTCCAGGTAACAAGCAATTGGTGTGTTGGGCCACAGTGAAGCTTAATGACACAACGGATGACAAGGTGAACAAATTAAATGGGTTGCAGATTGGCTGGAGGATGAAGGGGGAGGAAAAAGGTTTTA
>NC_140969.1:14497500-14520000 GCF_056783735.1 Eptatretus burgeri
CCACATAGAATACACCACACAGAACGACACAACACAAGCTCTGGCGAGGGTCTGTAATCTCCAAATATTTTGTTTGTGAACAAAATATCTCAAAAAGTTGTGGACGGATTTGGAGGAAATTTTGTGGAGTGCTTGGGTATGTCACAAGGAAGAATTGTTTCGACTTTGGTGAAGATCCAAATGCGGATCCGACAATTTTTTAAGTGCTTTTTTATCATTGAGTGACAGAAGAAAACCACATATAGCAAGATATTTCAAAAAGTTATGAACGGATTCGGACGAAACTCGGTGGGTGAGTTGGTTAGGTGACAAGAACATGCTGATTAAATTTTAGTTCAGGTCAAAATCCAGATCCAGCCTATCAGTGGGATACAAAACATAACCTAATCAGCCTGGTGAAGGTACGCTCTCCACAGAGTGCCATTGCAGTTTTTACATCTAAGATCACAATTTTCCCCAAAGCATGAAAGATCACTCCCCGATTAAAATATAATCGGTAAGAAAAAATAATGAAATCGTCTCAATGGCAAGTTAATAGCAGTGAATTTTAAGTGAACTGTGGTGAAGCACAAATAAAAATGCATGAAGAAAAACACTTGTAAATTATATTATTGCAACATCCAGACATCATCTCTTCCTTATGTACACACATTCTGGTCATGCTATTACACCAACCAAAGAAGAGGTTTAAAGGTTTGCTAAAAAATGTCAGTTAATTTAACAAAATCCATTTCAAGTGACCATAACTTCCTTTCTTTTAAAGCAGTTCCATGTGTAATGGGAACTCATATTAATACATTATAAAATCTAACAAACAAACAAACAGAAAGGGGTGAAAACAGTAACCTCTGATTTTCAATGGTGGAGGTTAACTTGAGGGGAAGCACTTGGTAGAGTGCAAAACCTCTGCAGCCAATACTGATGTCACTCAATGAACCTGATATCCTATTCATTCAATTTGACGTCAACAGTGCTCACAGAGTTATAGTTTGCAACTTTCCCTTTTACATACTCAATTCATTCATACTCAATTCATTCTCTAAAAAAAATTGTTAGAGAAAAGAAAAACTTCGACAAAATTTTGTTTTTTTTTTTCTCTAACAATTTTTTTTTTTGGGGGGGGGGGGGTGGGTTGGAAATCACTTAAAACATGTAGAAATGCAAAAACAAAAATTCAAATATTTTTTCAAAATGGCCGCCACAGCGGCCATATTGGATTTTTGACCAAGTCCACAATCTAATGGCATGATCCTTGGACCATACCTAGCCCCCCCACCAAGTTTCGTCAAAATCCGTCGAGGAGTTTCTCCGTAATACTGTTTACAAACAAAACAAACAAACAAACAGAAAGGGGTGAAAACAGTAACCTCCGATCTTCGATGGCGGAGGTTAACTAGAATGGCACTCGGTAGAGTGCATACCTCCAGCACGCAATGCCTGATCCACGACAACATAATCGGGCCCAATACATTTTTGAAATATCATACTATAAATTGTTTTTGGCACTATCTCTCAATGGTGAAGTATCAATTTAAAAATTAAATATTTCTTGAATCCAGAGCCGGATTTGGACACTCACCAAAAATGAAAATTCTTCATTGTCACACATCCAACGTGTCCACCCAGTTTCATCAGAATCCGTCCACAACTTTCTGAGATAACATGATATATATATATATATATATATACATATACATATATACATATATATATACATACATATATACATATATATACATACACAGTCATGCACCACTTAACGACGGGGTTACGTTCTGAGAAACGCGCCGTTAAGAGACGTCGTCGTTGTGCGAACATCATTTTTTTTTCGTTTTTGAACATCGTACTAACACAAAACTACACACCTTGGCTATATGGTATAGCCTATTGCTCCTCGGATACAAACCTATATAGCATGTTACTGTACTGAATACTGTCGGCAATTGTAACACACATCCAAGAGAGATGGAAGACACGTTAGTTTTACCTTTGTCCTGTTCATGACGGCCATCGGTGTTGTTAGCAGTAGCTTACAATGTCCTCGCATCGATTATAGAAAGATGAATAAATAGCGTTCGGATTTTATAAATACGTAATCATTGCATCGATATTATAATTTATAAATGAAGAAACGAGCTCCTGTTAATTGCGATATATATTATTCGGAACAGTGCGATTGTTTTAACAACATGAAAAGCTTCACCAAAAAGAAATCTGTGTTTTAATTTCAACTGTAACAACGATTTATTCGTGGAATTCTTCAATTTAAAGGTAATTTACTTGCTGGAAGCAAAACGTGCAAACATTGGTTCAGTTTGAAAGCCGATTTCCTTGAATCCTGATTTAGCACGACCCTGCTTTTTTCACGATGACATTTTATGGTCAACGATCGCATTATAACAGGGCCACACTGTCGTTTATTATCATTATGAAGTAATATGTACTATACAGCGTACATAATCGTAAGTGCTATTTTTATACGACTGGCAGCGCTACGTCGGCAACAGGAATTTTTCAGCTACATTTTTTTTTTTCTCTCAGAGCTGGCAGATCCGTCGTATAAGCGATCCGTCTTTAAGCGGCGCATGACTGTGTGTGTGTGTGTGTGTGTGTGTGTGTGTGTGTGTGTGTGTGTGTGTGTGTGTGTGTGTGTGTGTGTGTGTGTGTGTGTGTGTGTGTGTGTGTGTGTGTGTGTGTGTGTGTGTGTGTGTGTATATATATATATATATATATATATATATATATATATATATATATATATATATATATATATATATATATATACATATACATATACACACATACACACATACACACACTGTTTTTGGACCTATCTCTCAATGTTGAAGAATCACATTAAAAAATTCTAGTCGTCAGATCAGGATCTGGATCTTCACCAAAATCTAATCAGTTCGTCCTCGTCACACACCAAACCTGCCCACCAAATTTCATCCAGATCAGTCCACAACGTTTTGAGATATCCTACAAACAGACAGACAAACAAAGACAGACAGAGAGCGCTGAAAACATAACCTCCTTCACCTTCGGTGGAGAAGGTAAATATCGTGCTGGATATCGTTTTTGGCCCAAATGCTCAATGGTGAAGAATCACTTTTAACATTAAATAATTCTCGTATCCGGATCTGGATTTAGATCTTCACCAGAATCGAATCAATTCTTCCTACTCACACACCGAACCAGTCCACCAAATTTCATCTGAATCCGACCAGAATTTTGAGATATCATGCCATATATCATTTTTAGCCCAATCTCTCAATGGTGAAGAATCGCTGAAAAAAATTCTAGTAGACGGATCCAGATCCGGATCTTCACGAAAATCTAATCAGTTCGTCCTTGTCACACACCCAACCTTTCCACAAAATTTCATCTAGATCCGTCCACAACTTTTTGAGATATCCTGTACACAGACAGACAGACAGACAGACAGACAGACAGACAGACAAAAAGGGATGAAAACATAACCTCCTTCACCTTCGGTGGCCGAGCTAATAAACAGATTAGTATATAAAACCGCAATGCACCTTGTGTAATATTAGTAGGTAATTATTTACGCCCCATAGAAGTAAGGAGTGCTGGGATGTGTATACGGAATACAGTGCATGATGGACCAAATGGCTTGGTGAAAACATAAGTCCAGCACACCGACTGTTAGGGTTTCCGTTCACCCCCACCGACTCAAGTTTTTTTTTTTTTAAACAACAATCTGAGGCATATTGAAGAGCTTGTGCACAATTAATTGCATGCAGGCCAAACACATGAGACAAGAGTGCACTTCAATGTTAATTACAAGGAATTATTACAGTCGATTGTAACGGACAAAAACAAATTTATTTTATGGTATTTGAACCAGGGTTTCGAGAATCACGAGCCATCGGTTCACACAAGAAAGCGAAACAAGCTTCATTTTGATATTCAACCCGACAACCCATATACACTTTTTATGATATTCCTGAATATAATTATTGGCAAATTGTCCCATACATTTTAATATTGGTGGATTTCAAAGCAAATTCCAGGAAAGAAAAAAAAGAAAGAATAAGAAGAATGGAGGAGGAGGAAGGAAGAAGAAAGTTAGATTGACACAACATTGGATAATTCCTTCCACATGAGACATTGTCCACAAAGTGTAACGGGATGGTGCCGAGGTAGCACACTTATTGAGCTGTCTGGTCTCGGTTCAATTCCTGACGAGGCTATAAACTGCTGGATTATTCGTGCTTCGCAAGGAGTGGGTTGCATCGCAAAGTTTGCCCATGCTAGTATTAGTTGATGGACATTAAAGACTGCACGGCATCTTTCGTGAAGAGTGGAAGAGTTATCACCGGCACCCGGAACAAATCACAAATTCCGACCCAAATCACCGTCAGTCTGACGTCAAGCCTGGCCAGCCAGTAAGTGAAAGACTTGTGCAAAAAAGTATCCCCGGCCAACCACAAAAGATGGGAATAATTGGATGGAGGCCCTCAATGTCAGACATGAGATCAGAGTCGTCTGTCTGGACACATTGTGTGCTTTTGATACGGTCTGGCATCCTGCCTTACTCTCCAAACTCTCTGCTGATGGAATCCAAAGCCAACTTTCACACAAGGCTTACTGACTTCCTCTACTCTCGTCACCAATGTGCATCTCTTCTCCCTGTCAAGGCTCGAATTCCTCAAGGCAGTGTACTGGGACAAGTCCTATTCCTGATCTTCATCAACAATCTCTCTTGAATCTCTGGAAAATCCTCATTATCTATTTTCTGACGACACCACCTTCTGCAGTGACATCCCTCATCCTTCAGACAGGAAGGCCACAGCCTCTTCTCTCTGTTCAGACCTTGACAAAAAAAAATCTGGTCAAACACTTGGAATATGTCTTTCAATCCTGACAAATTTCACCATATCTCTATCTCTATCTCTATCTCCAACTCACTCACTCACTCACTCACTCACTCAATCACTCTCTCTCTCTCTCTCTCTCTCTCTAAAAGGACCATCTGGAAAACCTTCCTATCGACTTTACTAACAATCCTCTTGAGGAAGTTCAGTCATTCAAACTCCTAGGTGTCACTATCAGCCATGATCTTTCTTGAACAAACGACATTTCAAAGTTGGCCTCCAAAGCCAGCCACCGACTGGCTATCCTCCGTCGTACAAAGTCCTTCCTTGGCACACCTGAGCAACTATCCACCTACAATGCCTTCATCAAGAGCTTGATGCCATGGAAACCAAGGCCTCAGGATCAATGGAATCTTCCGCGATGAAGCCGAGTCGATGGGTCGATCACTTCGCCATCGCAGACAGTTCGTTGGTCGATCTTCTACCCCCTCCTTTCTCGTCTTGCACCATCTGCTGCTTCCGTGCCGTCTCCCTCAGGTTTCTGCAGGGCTCACAAGGTCCACCATCAACCCCCCTCTGTGAAACTACCTAAATCCACAATCACTGCTCACCTCCACTCATTTGTTTTCTCTTTTTTCCCCCACCTGTGGAATGAACTTCCACATCCTCTTCAACCTCATTCTTCCTTCCAGGTCTTCAAGACAGCTGTTCAAAATCCTAACAGAACATCCACAACCTCAATCTTTTCTATCCTCGTTAACACCCCTCTTCCCCATCTCCACCCCCCAAATCCCTCCTCCTTATAGTTTTTCCTCCTGTATCGATGTTGTCCCCTCCTGCCCCTCATTCCTCCCCACGCCCATTGTTTTTCCAAGTCTCCATCTATCTTGGCCTTCAACTCTATTGTTGTTGTGTTTTATTTTATTTTTTTTATCTCTATATATATATATATATATATATATATATATATATATATATATATATATATATATATATATAATATATCTCTCTCTCTGTCTCTCTCCCTCTCCCTCTCCCTCTCCCTCTCCCTCTCCCTCTCCCTCTCCCTCTCCCTCTCCCTCTCCCTCTCTCTCTCTCTCTCTCTCTCTCTCGTTTTTATCTGTTAACTCCTCATCCGTTCAGTGTACTAGCTCTTCCATGAGCCTCGACTATGTATACAAAAAAAATTTGGGGTCGTAAAAGTAGTGTAGTCGTACCAATAGTCGTCTATGACCACAACAATACAAGGCCAAAACACACAGATTAACCGTACACGGTTGACCGGATGTAGTCGTTATCAAAAGTTAATGCAACGAACGACTCCACAGACAATGCACGTGCGGACGTGCTCCACTCGTACAGGAGGCTCAGCACGGAAGGAAACCCACATAGAGGGAAAGGGATGTACGAAACGAGGGCAGACCGGGTCTATCAGTGTTTAAAAAGACCATTTTGGGGGGAAAATGGCGACGAGGTAATAAGATCCGTGAAAACATCAATGAGATCGATTAAAAAAAAAAAAAAACCACAACACTTACTCATCGGGTCCCCGGAAAGCGTGTGTGATGACCGACCATACATCATCGCGATCACACAAAATCCCCATCTCGGTGACGTCATGCCCATGGATCTCATGAAAGGAGCATTCCACAGTGAGTTGGAATAAGCGGCGGTGGTTTGATGCGGTTCCTTTTAAAAACTTTTCCCTCACACACACACTTACCACAGATCCAGAGTAGCGACTTGGTCCCGAAGCCCGCCATCTTCACAGTACGAGGCTCCTCACTGGAGAGAGAGAGAGCGAGAGAGCGAGAGAGCGAGAGAGCGCGAGAGAGAGCGAGAGAGAGCGAGAGCGAGAGCGAGAGAGCGAGAGAGAGCGAGAGAGAGCGAGAGAGAGAGAGCGAGAGAGCGAGAGAGAGAGAGAGAGAGCGAGAGAGAGAGAGAGAGAGAGAGAGCGAGAGAGCGAGAGAGAGAGAGAATATTTCAATATTCCCACCACTAAATAATCCACTCACTGCCGATCTCCACAACGATCACCACGTTCCACAAGAAATCGCCTCGCAAATGCTAAACCAACTCATTCCCTTGCCTCCCCCTCACCGCCCCCACTCCTTTTCCCTCAACGTCCGTACCTCTCTCCAAGTTTCAGCACGGCTCTCTCTCTCTCTCTCGACACTCGCTTTCTTCGCGAAGAGGAATGAATCTTCGCGAATGAATTACCGAATAAAAAAAAGTGAGAACGATGAAGGAACACGGCGCAAGAAACGAAACAACTGCGACATCACCTCACAAAAGCGATTTCACCGTACGCGCGTAGCGTCATGACGTCACCGCAGCGCGACGTCATGACGCACACCGAGCGATCAAACCGACAATTTTTCTGCTCCGCCATCCATCGGGACCGTACTCTGTGTGCAGAGCGTTTGTGCTGCCTAAGCAGATTTCCTGGGCTGTTGAGTGCAATCCTGGATAAATCAACACTCCGACGCAGGATACCAGCAAGCTGGGGTACTCATATTGCCGACCTCGGAAGGATGACAAGCAGAGTCAACCCCACCTGGTATTAATTCAATGGAAGTGTCGGATTTCAACTCAGGACCCGAGGATCCCAAGCCCAACACCCAAACCGTTAAGCCAACACCGGGCATATCAAAGGTGGACGGAGGTTATGTTTTCACGCCTGCCTACCTGCCTGCCACTCTGTCTACCTGCTTGTCTGCCTACCTCTAGTCTGTCTGTTACCTACCTGTTTGCCTACCTGCCTATATGCCTGCAGCATATTTCAAAACGTTATACAGTTATGGCCAAAAATATTGGCACCCTTCCACTTTTTTCAAATAACTCACGATTTTCTCGAAAAAATACATTGAAATTAACAAAACTATTTGGTTTTGGTTCTCCACAATTCTTTATTTCACCGTTAATATAACCTGGTGTTGGCTTATCGGTTAGGGTGGTGCCTTGGGATCCTAGGTTAATATAGCCTGGTGTTGGCTTATCGGTTAGGGTGGTGCCTTGGGATCCTAGGTTAATATAGCCTGGTGTTGGCTTATCAGTTAGGGTGGTGGCTTGGGATCCAAGTGGTGTTGGGTTATCGGTTAGGGTGGTGGGCTTGGGATCCTAGTGGCATTTGCTTATCGGTTTGGGTGGTGCCTTGGGATCCTAGTGGTGTTGGCTTATCGGTTAGGGTGGTGGGTTTGGTATCCTAGGTTAATATAGCCTGGTGTTGGCTTATCGGTTTGGGTGGTGCCTTGGGATCCTAGGTTAATATAGCCTGGTATTGGCTTATCGGTTAGGGTGGTGGCTTGGGATCCTCGTGGTGTTGGCTTAGCGGTTTGGGTGGTGGGCTTGGGATCCTAGGTTAATATAGCCTGGTGTTGGCTTATCAGTTAGGGTGGTGGCTTGGGATCCTAGTGGTGTTGGGTTATCGGTTAGGGTGGTGGGCTTGGGATCCTAGTGGCATTTGCTTATCGGTTTGGGTGGTGCCTTGGGATCCTAGTGGTGTTGGCTTAGCGGTTTGGGTGGTGGGCTTGGGATCCTAGTGGTGTTGGCTTATCGGTTAGGGTGGTGCCTTGGGATCCTAGTGGTGTTGGCTTATCGGTTTGGGTGGTGCCTTGGGATCCTAGTGGTGTTGGCTTATCGGTTAGGGTGGTGGGTTTGGGATCCTAGGTTAATATAGCCTGGTGTTGGCTTATCGGTTTGGGTGGTGCCTTGGGATCCTACGTTAATATAGCCTGGTATTGGCTTATCGGTTAGGGTGGTGGCTTGGGATCCTCGTGGTGTTGGCTTAGCGGTTTGGGTGGTGGGCTTGGGATCCTAGTGGCATTTGCTTATCGGTTTGGGTGGTGCCTTGGGATCCTAGTGGTGTTGGCTTAGCGGTTTGGGTGGTGGGCTTGGGATCCTAGTGGTGTTGGCTTATCGGTTAGGGTGGTGCCTTGGGATCCTAGTGGTGTTGGCTTATCGGTTTGGGTGGTGCCTTGGGATCCTAGTGGTGTTGGCTTATCGGTTAGGGTGGTGGGTTTGGGATCCTAGGTTAATATAGCCTGGTGTTGGCTTATCGGTTTGGGTGGTGCCTTGGGATCCTACGTTAATATAGCCTGGTATTGGCTTATCGGTTAGGGTGGTGGCTTGGGATCCTCGTGGTGTTGGCTTAGCGGTTTGGGTGGTGGGCTTGGGATCCTAGTGGTATTTGCTTATCGGTTTGGGTGGTGCCTTGGGATCCTAGTGGTGTTGGCTTATCGGTTAGGGTGGTGGGTTTGGGATCCTCGGTTAATATAGCCTGGTGTTGGCTTATCGGTTTGAGTGGTGCCTTGGGATCCTAGGTTAATATAGCCTGGTATTGGCTTATCGGTTAGGGTGGTGGCTTGGGATCCTCGTGGTGTTGGCTTATCGGTTTGGGTGGTGGGCTTGGGATCCTAGGGTCCTGAGTTCGAGCCTCGTTGGCTGCTGAATTAACACCAGGGGGTTGACTCAGCCTGTTCATCCTTTCAAGGTCGGCGAAATGAGCACCAGGATACTGGTAATAGGGGCACTGCATCAGCAGCATACCGTAGTTGTGCCCTGACCCAATGATGCAACCAGCACCCAAAAAGGCAGCACACGATGGGAACTGTTGATATTACAAAAACTTTGTTTTTAATTCAGAACTTAATATATCCTTTTAAATCAGAAACTAAAAAGAAATGGTATTGACAAAATTATGGACACGCTAGATTTAATGTTTGGGAGCGCATACACAACCTTTAGACAATTAACTGCTGTCAAGTGCTTCCTACGGCCATGAATGAGTTTCCTTCACCTCTCTACTGGCAGTTTGACCCACTCGTCTTGTGCAAACTGCTCCAGTTCTCCAAGATTTGAAGGGTGCCTTCTCCCAACTGCTGTTTTCAGATCTCCCCACAGGTGTTCAATGGGATTTAGATCTGGACTCATTGCTGGCCACTTCGGAACAGTCCAGCATTTTGTCTTGAACCATTCCTGGGTGCTTTTTGAAGTGTGTTTGGGGTCATTGTCCTACTGCATGGTGCGAGTTGAAACTGTCGTACCTTGTGTCTGAAGGTCGGCTTGAATCTGTCTGGAAGTTGATCGATGTGCTTTCTCCACCATTCGAACAATCCTTCGCTGCAACCTTCGATCAAGTTTTCTCTTGCGGCCACGTCCAGGGAGGTTGGCTCCAGTGCCACGGGTCTTAAACTTCCTGGTAACATTGAGTACGGTGGACACAGGGACATCAAGGTCACTGGAGATGTACTGGTAGCCTTGAGATGGTCCATGCTTGGCCAAAATCTTGTGTCTGACCTCCTCAGACAATTCTCTGGATTTCTTCCATTTCTCCCTGGTCATTGTGGTCCACACAGTGACACAAAATAGCAGAATGACTCCTTTTCTCTATTCAAACTGGTTGAATGAGTGATTTTTATATTGCAGGCACCTGCGACTGACCACAGATGAGTTCAATTCTAAAGTAATGGGGAATCACCTGCTTGAAATCTAATTCTTTCCAACAACTTCGAAAAAGTGCCAATAATATTGCCCGGGCCATTTTAGGATTTCTGTGTGGAATAAGCTAATATTTGGTTATTTTTTCAGCTTTTTTGTTTTGCTCCACTGCAAACCAAACAAATACATTTGTGGAAACCAAAATTGTTTTTAAGTTCAACAATTTTCTGGAAGAAATGGTGCATTATTTGAAAAAATTGCAAGGGTGCCAATAATTTTGGCCACGACAGTATGGACGGACTCGGAAGAGACATGGTGGGCAGGTTGCGCATGTGACAAGGACAAACGATTCGATCTTAGTGAAGATCCGGATCCGAATACGAGGATTGTTATGATGTTGTAATTGATTTTTCACCATTGATAGATTCAAGCAAAATTTTAGGTGGATGAGTTCGTTAGGTGAGAAGAACAAGCCGATTAGATTTTGTTTCAGGTCCGAATCCAGATCCTATCAGTCGGACACAAAACATAAACTAATCACCCGGTAGAGCACATATATCGCCCAGTCTGAACAGTTTACGTTTTGTATCCCAATGAAAGGTCGGATGTGGATTCGGACCTGAACCAAAATGGAGTCTATTCTTCCTTGTTACGTATCCAACCTGTCCACGAAGTTTTGTCCAAATCCATCAAAAACTTTTTGAGATATCGTGGTGCATATGGTTTTTGGTCTGTCACTCAATGTTTGGTTCCCTGGAACTGATAGAGATGGTTATGAGACATATGTTGGTTGTGGAGTGCCTTCAAAACCATCATTATTGATGTTGCCGGTGGATGTCTTGGTCGAAGAAGGGTGAAGAAGGATGTCACCGTCGGTCGAAGAAAATTTTTGTCTCTCAAGGGACACTGGTTACCATTGACTATAGTCGCAGGGCTAGGCTTAATGGCAGAGCTGAGCTGTTCAGGGAGCTGAGGCGTAAGACTGTACGTGCGCTGAGGGTGGAAAAGGAGGCCTATGTGCGAGGAATCTGAAAGGGGGTAGAGCATCACCTGTGGTCAAGTGATTGTCGTCCTGATTATAGGGAAATTCGCACATTGCGTTCATCCATGTCCGTCCCTCGGTGCACTGCAGTAAGAGCGGAGGGTGGTAGGCTCTTGACAGAGGAGTCCAAAGTGAATGCCCGCTGTGCCAGTTACTTTGAGTGTCTGTACCAGGCTTATCCACCAGCTGTTGAGTTGATTGTCAGGAGTGTGACTATCCGAATTGCTCACCCTCCAATCAACTGTGGTCCACCTTCATTTGTGGAAACACAGGCTGCAGTGAACCGATTGAAATGGGTTAAAGCTTCTGGAATCTGTGGCATCCATGCTGAACGTCTCAAGGCTGGTGGAAATGCTGTACTTATGTCGTTGCATGCAGTTCTATGCTCTGCCTGGAACACAGGCATCATCCCAACTGATTGGAAGAGGGGCCTTGTTGTCCCTCTCTGGAAAGGGGTGATCACCAGGACTGAAACAACTACCGAGGGGTTATGCTACTCTTGGTGCCGGGCAAGGTCTTTGGTCGGATAATTAACCTCCGCCATCGAAGATGGATGGAGGTTGCTGTTTTCACCCCTTTCTGTTTGTTTGTTTGTTTGTTTGTTAGTGAACAGTATTACGGAAAAACTCCTCGACGGATTTCGACGAAACTTGGTGGGGGGGGGGTTAGGTCTGGTCCAAGGATCATGCCATTAGATTTTGGACTTGGTCCAAAATCTAATATGGCCGCTATGGTGGCCAATTTGAAAAAATATTTGAATTTTTTTTTTTGCATTTCTCCATGTTTTAAGTGATTTCCAACCCCCCCCCCCCCCCAAAAAAAAAAATTGTTAGAGAAAAAAAATTTTTGCAACTTTTTTCAACAAAATTTCGATTTCTTTTTTTTTGCATTTCTACATGTTTTAAGTGATTTCCAACCCCCCCCCCAAAAAAAAATGTTAGAGAAAAAAAACATTTCGCAAATTTTTTTTCAACAAAATTTCGATTTTTTTGGGCATTTCTACATTTTCTTTTTTTGCATAAGTGATTTCCAACAAAAAAAAACATGCCAAAATTATAATTGCGGCTCATTTTGGAACTTCAGGTGGATATACCCACGTAAAATCAATTTCTGTCTCAAGGAATCTAGTTATGACGAATTAATTGAGTATGTAAAAGGGAAAGTTGCAAACTATAACTCTGTGAGCACTGTTGACGTCAAATTGAATGAATAGGATATCAGGTTCACTTGAGTGACCTAGCAGTATTGGCGGCGGAGGTTTTGCACTCTACCGAGTGGTGTTGAAACTGTCGTACCTTGTGGAGACAGTGACCCTCTAGTTATTGATAGGGTTCGCCACCATCTGCTCGAGCACCAGCGTCCAGAGCAGTCAGACTTTACACCAAAGAGGTCAACAATTGACCGTACCCTTGCTCTTTGGGTCCTTTTTTTTGGCAGGGATGAGAGTTTTGGCAGGGGCTGCTTCTGGCCTATGTTGATCTCAGCAAAGCATTGGATTCAGTGAATCAGGATGCCCTCTGGATGATTCTTGGTCTTCGTGGGGTGCCACTAAAACTGATTAAACTGATGTCTGAACTATACTCTGGTATTGAGAGTGCTGTGAGATGTGGTGATACCATCTCTGACTTATTTCCAGTTGTTACTGGAGTTCATCAGGGGTGGGTATTGGCCGCCACAAGTTTCAGTGGTTGTATGGACTGGATTCTGGGGAGGATGTCAGAGAGATCATGCTGTGTGCATCGTTTTGGAATGTCAAGATCTCTGACCTTGATTTCGCAGATGATGCAGTCATCCTTGCAGAGACTCTGGATATCCTTTTGGGGACCCTCGAGGTGCTGAATGAGGAGTCGGAGCTGCTGGGACTATGGGTTTTCTGTGTCAAAACTAAAATCCAGGCTTACAACGATATCTTGGATGCTGCTATCTTTCCTGTACCTGTTTGTGATGAGGATGCTGAGGTCTCAGAGAGATTCGCTTACCTTGGCAGTGATATTCATGTTTCCACATGTTGTGAGCCAGAGGGGAACAGACATCTGGGTCAGGCCTGGGGAGTCATGGATTCTCTGGATTATGGGGTGTGATGCAGTTGGTATCTGTGCATGAGGATGAAAGTCCAAGTCTTCAGGTCCTTGGTACTTTCAGTCTTGCTCTGCAGATGTAAGACTTGGACTCTGACCAGGGATCTGAGAGAGTGACTTCATTCCTTTGAAACCAGGTCTCTTCGGAGAATCCTTGGCTATCGCTGGTCGGACTTTGTGTCCAACGAGCGGTTGCTGAGAGAGACTCAAATGAGATTTGTTACCTGCATAGTCCGTGATGTCAGCTGCGGCTGTATGGACATGTGGCTTGTTTTTCTGATACTGCTCACCAGATTTTCTCAGCGATAGAGCCTTGTGCATGGAGGAGGCCAATAGGCCAACCATGTGCCTTGTGGGTGCAGCAGGTTGATCGGCATCTGAAGGAGATGGGGATGGGCCAGGCATCTGCCTGAGTGTGGCCAGACTGAGACCCCTGGAGTACCAGCAGAAAGTGGACGCAGTGATGTGCTGTTCCGGCGCATGCTCCCATACCTGACCTGACTTAATGGTCAATAATCACTAAAAAAATTCTCGTATCCAGATCTGGATCCTCACCAAAATCGAATCAATTCTTCCTTGTTACATACCCAACCTGCCAACCGGCTCACCAAGTTTTATCTGAATCCATCCATAACATTTTGAGATATCCCTCTACCTGTCATTTTTGGTCCTATCCTTCAATGGTGAAAAATCACTTTAAAAATTAGCGGATCCAGATCTGGATTTGGATCTTCACCAAAATCGAATCCTTTCATAGGTGTCACATATCCAAGCTCTCCACCAAATTTTGTAGGAATCCATCCACAACTTTTTGAGATATTTTGTTCACAAACAAACAGACAGACAGGGGTGAAAACTCCATCCACCTTCGGTGTTGAGCTTGGTCCCAGGACCTACACTGCTGATCTTTTCCAAACTTGTGTTGGGTGATGCCAAAATATATAGTGATAAGCCCATCTTGTCCATGGTCTAATTAGAATGGAAGGAAATCAGTTTCACCCTAACCATCCAAAAGCGAGGTCCGAAGGAAGGAACTTGTCAGAAAGCTATTATTTTACAGACAGTGACACCTTGAGGAGGTTGGTAGGATTGCACGCCTGAGCTGTGTAGCATGGGTTCAAATCTTGATCCAGCTATGAAATTGTCATCATGGTGTTTAGCAGGCTGGGTGATTCATCAATGTGTGCACTGTCGCCTCGGGTGGACATCAAACTGTGCGTCCTGTCTGTCAGAATTCGTTAGTGGATGTTAGAGATCCCACGGTGTCCTTCGCAAAAAGTAGGCGAGCTATCAGTTATAATGCCGCCAAGTCCACAATCAGAAGGGGCCCATAGTGACCAAGATATATATATATTTTAAGTGCGCACAATGCGATACGTTTCAATAAAGAATATGTGTATAATTTAATGCTACTTTTCAAAAAACATACTATTTGATTTGAAAAAAACATACTACAATTTCCTGGCGCGTGACATCACCCCGCTGTTCATGGCATACGTTCCAGTTCCAATACCACATGCAGAGTGGGAGAGTTAGGGTTAGTTTAGAGGACAATTAGTAACACAATGATGAAAAAACATTTGAGCGGCCGACTCCCGTTGATCAATGTGTAATTGATAGTTCAGTGGGTCCGATCTACACCGATGGCCCTGACGACGAACGTGCTGTTTATGATGAAAACCTTTCGCCAAACACAGAAGAATATGCAGATATCCTACAGGGAAGTAAGTGTTCCAGTACCTTCTTCTGATGCTGCCCTGTGGACTGTTGATGCAAACAGCCAACAATACTGCATGGACGTGGGCCCCGGTTTCTACCGAAATCGTGATGGGAAATATGCAATGTCATCAAGATAACAAAAGGACAGAGCAAGGTGATAAACTTTTTTTTGCATTTTTTGAAATGTAAGGTGGCCATAAGTGTCTTTGACCCCTTGTGACATCCTTGTGTGGTAGCCTTTATGACGTTACCTTTGTGTGCAGTGTTAATTCGTTTCCTTTTTCCCTTCTTTTTCAGATTGAGTGAACGTAACCATGGGTAATCCAAGCAATTACTCCAATCAACAACGGGTTGTTGTCAGTGTCTGCATTGTCACTTGACTGGCCACCTCGAAGCCCAAACCTGTCGACTTCCCTTTGGGGCTTCAGAAAAGAGATTGTTTTACAGCAGCGCTACAAAACTACCGATGACCTTAAACAAGCAGTGAGACTTCCTTTTAATCAGATAACACAGCAAACTCTCCGAAAAATGTCCCACAGAACATGGCGCAAAATTATTCTCCGTAATGACAATGATGGAGCACAAACGGATCCCCTGGACACTTAAGGCTTGTATAATGTGTAATCAAGTAAAAGAGTACTGCAAATGTATGTGGTAGCCTGATGTTGGCTAAACGGTTAAGGTGGCTGGCTTAAGATCTTAGGGTCTTGAGTTTGAGCTCCTATCTATCCGTTGAAATAACACCAGGTGGGTTGACTCAGCCTTTTGTCCTTTCGTGGTCAGCATAATGAGTACCACTAGCTTACTGGGATCATTATCCGTTTGAGTATCCTGCACCGGAGTGGCGATCCATCCAGGACAGTCAGTATTCCTTAGCCACTGAAACTGCCTCAGCAGCCCTATGCACCTCACAGTGTGAAAGGAATGGTTATTATGAAATACATTTGGTATAACTCGTAGAATCCTTCAGTGTTGTTTGCTAATATAACAAAAGACAATGTCAGAATTTTCACAAGGGGGTGACAAGACAATGTGGCCACCCTGTTCATTATGTTTAAAGTGAACAATTTTTAGAGTAGAGGTTCACTTTAACCTAAATGCCTGCAATAATAATAATGATAATAATAATAATAATAATAATTAAAACTGGTAAACCAGTAATCCCGGGCTTCAAGGCGTGCCTCCATTTTAACAAATTTCAACACCATCACCCTGTCACATGATATGGGTTTTCCGAGTTAGAAAGTTAGTTCAAGTCTGCAATGGGGCCCAGCTACGGGGTCCCTCAAGTTATATCAATGAAGGATTGAAAAGCCCAGAGCAATACATGATAGAGAAAGAAACTTCACATTGGACAAATCGAGGCTGGACAAATTTTCAAGTCCCCAAAAAAGTCCAATAACTCCACATTTGCATATTAATGTAAATGGCGAACTTGTAGAACTTTAAAATATCTTCCAGAATTTGTGGTCACTCTTTGTCTATCTTTTTTGGTTTTCATTTTACGACATGTCAAAAATGGGTGATTTTCAACTTTGGGGGGCTCTGGGGCCTCACTGGGGTAAAATACAGACATAGTGTGAACATAATTGGAGTCCCCTCTTCAAGGCCTATCAGAATCTGTCATTAAATTTTTTCAACTCTCATTTGCATATTTGGCATATTTAATGAGGCGAATTGGCATCATTTTTATCATATAAATTATGCAACGATTTCGACGAAATTAACAACTTAACATTCCAATGGAACCTCGCAAATGTGTGCAAAAGTTTGAGGCTGTCGTATTACCCCTTCTGGAGAAGAAGATGTTTTTAGGTTTTGGAGAAAATCCAATATGGCCGCCATACCACGTGACCTACGTCATCAAAATTTTCAAAGTATAAACTTCAGGTGGAGAATTATTAAACGGATAAGTTTCATTGAATTTCATCCAAGCGTTGTTTTCATTTTATGACATTTCAAAAATTGGTCATTTTAAACTTTGGGGGGGCTCTGGGGGCTCAATGGGGTCAAATACAGACATAGTATAAATATATTGGGAGTCCCCTGTTTATGTCCTATCTAAATCTGTCATTATATTTTTTCAACTCTCATTTGCATATTTTGCATATTTAATGAGGCGAATCAGCATCATTTAAAATCATATAAATTAAATACCGATTTTGACTAAATTAACAATTTAACATTACCATGGAATAGTGGACATGTGTGCAAAAGCTTAAGGCTGTCGGATTATTCCTTCTGGAGAAGAAGATGTTTTTAGGTTTTAGAGAAAATCCAATATGGCCGCCAGACCACGTGACCTACGTCATCAAAATTTTCAAAGTATAATCCTCAGGTGGAGAGTTATTAAATGGATAAGTTTCATTGAATTTAGTCCAAGTGTTGTTTTCATTTTATGACATTTAAAAAATGGGTAATTTTCAACTTTGGGGGGCGCTGGGGGCTCACTGGGGTCAAATACAGACATAGTATAACTATATTGGGAGTCCCCTGTTTATGTGCTATCTAAGTTTGTCATTAAATTTTTTGAACTCTCATTTGCATATTTTGCATATTTAATGAGGCGAATCGGCATCATTTTAAATAATATTAATTATGTAACGATTTCCACCAAATTAACAAATTAACATTAGCATGGAACAATGCAAATGTGTGCAAAAGTTTGAGGCTGTCGTGTTGTCCGTTCTGGAGAAGAAGATGTTTTTAGGTTTTGGATAAAATCCAATATGGCCGCCATACCACGTGACCTACGTCATCAAATGTTTCATCGTATAAACTTCAGGTGGTGAGTAATTATCCTGGTAAGTAGAGTGTACCAGGTGCAGTGGGACGCAAGAAGCACGCGGGCCAGCATCTACTCCGCTTTATTGCGCGACCAGAAGCACACTCTTCCCACCCCTAGCGGGCGAGGCATGATATACGAAAACCCAATCACGTGACACAGCACACTCCTCCCCGCGTAAAATGACCCGTCACATAATGAACGGATAATCACAACATGACCATCGGAAACCCATCAGCACTCATAATCCTCCAAGTACCGCGGCCGCACCCTGACCCGCCTCGGACGGGCAGCGCCGCCAGACAGCCCAGGCTCAGACGCCTCCCGGCTCGGTCGAGGTGACACCCTCGCCGGACTCGCACTTTCCGCAACACCAGCTACCCCCGACTGCCCAGCCTGCTCGACGTCCCCGGGTAGGACGGCATCAGGCGAAGCCCCCCCCTGGCGCCGGCCCAGCCAGCCCCGGCGATACAACGTCAGGTGCCGGCGATACTACCGGTGGGGGTCCCGCATCGTTTGGCTCGGGGAGGTGTGGGGGGGTGACGCTGAACAGCGATCATGCATCTGGTCCACGTGCCGCTTCCACACATCCCCACCATGAGTCCGCACCATGCAATTCACTGGCCCCAGCACCACAGAGACCACCGCCAGCACCCATTTGGAACCGTGGAAATAATCGCGCACCATTACCCGCTGCCCCACCTCGAAGCTGCGCAGCCACGTCGGACACGACATCGCCCCACTCCCCGACCCTCCAGGTCGTAGCAAATCCAGCCTGGACCGCAAAGCCCGTCCATAGAGACGAATGGCCGGCGAATCACCCGTGACAGGATGAACTGCGTTCCTGTAATGGAGCAAAAAGACATCGACCACCGTCTGCACAGGTGCAACACCCCCCCTGCGCAAAGCCCGCTTCAACATCTTGACAAACGACTCAGCTTGGCCATTCGTCTCAGGGTGATACGGTGCGGACCTTAGATGTCGAATACCATTCTGGCGCATAAACTCATCAAATACACCCGCGATGAACTGCGGACCATTATCAGAGACCAGGATCTCCGGCAACCCCTTATTGGCAAAGATCGTCCACAGCTTCTCTACTGTAATGTTTGCTGAAGTATGCCGCATTACCACAACCTCCGGCCATTTAGAGAATGCATCAATCACAATCAAAAACATCTTGCCATTAACCGGTCCCGCAAAATCTACATGGACCCTCTGCCAAGCTCGGTCTGGCACAGGCCAGAGACCCGAAGCTCGACGCGGGTTATCAGCATCTGTCTGGCACGTGGCGCAACGCTAAACCAACTGCTCAATGTCTTTGTCCAACCCCGGCCACCACAACAGGCTACGAGCAAGACTCTTGGTCTTCACGATGCCAAGGTGACTGACATGCAGTTCTTACAAACACCGCTGCCTGAACCTCGGTGGAATCACGGTCCTCATTCCCCACATTACGCACCGTTGGACCAACGACAGCTCTGCTGCGCGTGACGTGAAAGGTTGAAATGCCGGTGTCGAAGGCAGATCGCTCCAATTCCCCATAGAAATCGCCTGGACGACACGGGCAAGCACCGGATCATGAGCCGATTCCACCGTGACCTGCCTGGCCGTGACCGGCCCGCTTTGGACCTGGCCCAGCGCGAACACATCGACCCAGTCGGCCAACTCAGACGCAGCTGGACCCTCCGCACACGGCAAGCGTGAGAGCCCGTCGCAGTTAGCATGCTTCTCGGTGCTTTGGAACTGAATATCATAATCGTAAGCACCCAGAAACAGACACCACCGCTGTATTCGCGCGGCTGCTACCACCGGCACCCCGCGTTCGGGTCTCAGGATGAATTGAAGCGGTTTGTTATCCGTCTGCAAAGTGAAATGCCGCCCCAGCAGATATTGATGAAACCTCCGCACACCCCAGACGAGGCTGAGAGCCTCACGCTCAATCTGGGCATATCCGCGCTCTGCTGTGGACAGGGTCCGGGATGCAAAACAAACAGGCCGCTCGGAACCATCGTCCATCCTGTGGGAGAGCACTGCCCCGATGCCATATGCAGAGCTGTCGCATGCCAATAGGAGCGGACGCGCAGGCTCGTAGTGCACGAGGACAGTATCCTTTGTGAGCAGCCGCTTGACGCGGTTGAACGACGCCTGGTGTGCAGGCCCCCAAGCCCAGCGCTCGTCCTTCTTGAGCAACCGCGTTAACGGCGCAAGTTGTGAGCTGAGCCCGCGCACGAACCTTTGGTAATACTGGGCCATGCCAATGAACGAGCGCAGCTGCGTCTTGTCGCGAGGCGGTGGCATGCGCTGAATCGCCTCCACCTTCCGAGGACCTTTCAACAGCCCCTCCGGCATGATGATGTGCCCGAGGTATTCCAAGCGCTGCTTGAAGAATGCGCACTTGTCCCTGTTTAAGCGCAGGCCGCACGCTTCTAGCTTTGTCAGCACTCGGGCAATGTTCGCAAGATGCTCGTCCGCCGTTTTCCCCGCAATGAGCACATCGTCCAGGTAGGTCTGAGCGGGCAGGCCAATGCAAACCTGATCCATGGATTTCTGCCACAAAGCTGTGGCCGAAGCAATCCCAAAACAGAGTCGGGTATATCGATAGAGTCCTTGACACGTGTTGATTGTTAAAAGCTCGCTACTCCCGGGATCCATCGGCAGGTGAAAATATGCATCACGCAGGTCTAGCTTCATGAAGTATTGACTCCCCGCCAATCGCGCGTATATCTCATCGATTAACGGCAGTGGATATTGCTCCACGCTGAGCCCCGGGTTAACCGTGGATTTGAAGTCCCCGCACAATCGGACGTCTCCATTCCGTTTCAGCACCGTGACAACCGGGGTGGCCCAATCCGAGCACGACACCCGTTCGATCACTCCACAGGCCTCCAGCCTATCCAGTTCACCCTTGACCTTGTCCCGCAGGGCATACGGCACCGGACGCGGTTTACAAAAACGAGGAACCACCCCCTCCTTCAAGAAGAGTTTCGCCTCCATGCCCTTGAGTTTTCCAAGGTCCTCGCTAAACAACCCTTGATGTCTTTGAAGAATCTCCTCCAACTGATCCTCCCACTGGCTCGGCACGGGTTGCACAAGGTGAATTGCGGCCCAGTCTCGCCTGATGCGGGTCATCCAATATCGGCCGAGGAGAGACGGCCCCGTCCCCCATATGACGTACACCCGAAGCGTGGCGACCTGGCCTTGGTACCGCACAGACACGTCTGCCATCCCGACTGGCGTTATCTTCTCGCGGGTGTACGTGAACAGCGAGAGGTTTGACCTGATAAGCTTCAAGCCGTTGAGTCTACGTGCGGTCTGTTCGCCGATGAGCGACACCGCTGCTCCCGTATCGACCTGGAACGTGATCGGCGTTTCGTTCACTTCAACTTCCACCGTCATCGAGCGCGCTGTCGCCGGGCCAATTGAAAACAGGCTCAACAACGGCCGCTGGTTCCGCCCCGAGTCGCCTCGCACATCGCCGTCCACGACCTTAACGGTGGCCGGCGCCCCATGGCACACACGCGCCAAATGACCCACCTTGTGACAATTCAAACACACGTTGCCTTTAAACGGGCATGCACGGCGCAGGTGTCGACCTCCACATCCCAAGCATGTCCGCGGGGTCACCCCGCCGCACGCGCGGCCGCGTGGCGACGTCCGACCCGCATCGAAGGTCGTGCGCGCGTCCCGGGGTGCTCGCGACCCCGCGTGGCTGGTGATGGCTCGAACATCCCCGCGAGTCTGCTCGACCGCTGTAGCCGTGCTGACCGCCGAGTTGAATGTAATGGCTTCATCCTTCAGCCGTAAAACCGCTGAAACCATTTTCGCATCTCGTAAACCAGCAATAAAACGATCTCTGAGCCGAGCTGGCCGCTCCCCCGCCGTGAACTTGCAGGCCACGGAAGCACGCTTAATCCGCGCCACGAACTCAGCGACGCGTTCCTCTGCCCCTTTCGAGAGGCGATCGAACTGGAATCGAGCGAGCTGCAATGACTTCTCCGGCGCCATGTGTGCTTTCATTTTCTCCACAATGTCCCGAAACGCCAGCCCGTCATCCCGGGGCCTGTTCGGTGCCACCAAATCACCCAGTAGCCGATAATGCTCCGGCAAAAGCGAAGCGAGCAAGATCGACTTCTGCTTGCTCTCGTCGACCACATCATTCGCGTGGAAATAGCATTCCAATTGCTCCGAAAACAATTCGAAGTCATCCCCGTCGAAAACGGGCATAAGTCCTTATTCAACCATCCTCGTCAGCCAACTAGAGTGTACCAGGTGCGGTGGGACGCAAGAAGCACGCGGGCCACCATCTACTCCGCTTTATTGCGCGACCAGAAGCACACTCTTCCCACCCCTAGCGGGCGAGGCATGATATACGAAAACCCAATCACGTGACACAGCACACTAAGTTTCGTTGAATTTCATCTGACAGTTTTCCCTCCAGATCCGCCACAAAATCGGTCAGTAGAACATAAAAACGCCTTTAATAATAATAATACTAACGATTTCAATAGAGCTTCAGCCATGCTTGAAGCCCTAATAATAATAATAATAATAATAATAATAATAATAATAATAATACTAATAATAAATGTTGGA